>NC_053423.1:22014676-22289676 GCF_016859285.1 Xiphias gladius
ACCGGTGGGAAAAAGGACTTAAAAGTAACTGTAGCCACGGTAAAGCTGGAAGCCCGTGTCCACGGGGCAGCTGCGGGGAAGGGGCAGTTGACCGGCGAGGTCATGTGACCAAAATACTGCCCCGAAAATGAGGAAATGTGGAGAAGTCTGAGTCAAGACTGAGAGAGGGACGGAGAGACAGTGATAGAGGTCTGCTACGAATGTGTGTGTGACGGGCAGAGAGCGAGAGAGAGGCAGTCTGAGTTTGTGTGAGAGAGAGAGAGAGAGAGCCACATAACATCAACCCCGCTGGAAGGCCAGCTTTAAGAAGACTGTGTGGGGGGGTACAGCGCTATTCTCTGTTCTCGAGATTGAAAGCAATCAGTCAGTTTCTCTTCCTCTCCCAGCCTCGCGAACCTCTCTCCGTCGAGCTTGATGTTGCCTCAACCACCAAAAGTCCGAGGCTCCGTCAGGAACTGTGCTTTACGACGTTTGAGTCGGAAAAGCAACATCATAATGAGTTGTAAGTGCACATTAATGACTGATATTTTTAATGAGATTTTACATGACTCCTTGTCCCCGCAGCGCTGTATCATATGAAATACGTGCTTCCCTCTGGCTAGAACACGTCCACTACATTTACAAACCGGACGCCTCACACAAAGTTCGGGTCACTCATTAAAACACTGCTCAAAATGGGGTGTAACCGAGGGTAACCAGGGCAGCAATACATCTGCATCCTGCTACGTTACCAGTTAACTCTCACTGGTGGAACACACCTAAGCAGAACATTTTCAGTGAAAGTGCAGAAAGTTCAATGATTACTTTAATAAGCTTCACTGTGAACCGTCTCCTTTTTCGGCGCTGCAGAGATTTAATGAGGGAATAAAGTTGCTGTCCTGAACGATCTGTACTTTCAATTAAATTTGAGTGAACGCTCTCTAAGCATTCTGATGAAAAGAAGTCATGTATGATTTAAGCACCAGCATCTGTCTGAAGGACCTAATCAAACAACCCTATCTCTCCGAACTAAACTGCAAGTGCAAATGCGTTTTGTAGGAAACATAGCTGCGACCGCATGACGTTTTCTATTAATGTAATGTGGATCTGTTGTTAATTTATGTGTCTGGCAAGTCGCAAATACGTTGATACTAAATGTATCAATAAAATGTTCTCAGACAAAATGTTTTTTTTCCTGTTTTTACTTGCAGTACAATATCCACTTAGTAGTGACTACAGCATTATTAGACTTTTGTGAGATGGTGTTCAGACAGTCACGGCACTTGGTTAAGGTCAGGGAGAGATCCTGGTCTGAGTTAATACTGGAAAAGTTCAAAGTGAAATCAGACACAGCCACGAAAAAAAAATGCAATCGAGCTAGCAGTTATGTTTCACACAAAACGGGTTTGCTGGTGCAGTTTGGTTGTGTATAAATGAGCCATGACTTTGACTGGCTAAAAACACACTTTAAAATGTCTCCCAGCCTTTTTGGCCTGTGACCTCTGAAACAGAAAAAACACAGTGTCCGTTTGCGACTTCTGATCACTGGTTGCACAAGTCTACCAGTTGTGAAAAGTTCAAAGAAAGTGATCATTTTTTCCCTATTTTATTATATAATATTAATATTCAGCAGTAAAGGTATCCAGTAATTCCCAAGGAAAAAAAAGACAAAATTCAGTGCAGCAGAAATATTTCTTTTCTGCTTTCCGATAATCATCTCAAGGTCCCTTACATTTGTCTTGCGACACCTCGTGGGGGTCCTGAACCCTAAGTTTGGAAGCACCGCATTCAGTGGTAGAATGTAACTAAGTACATATACTCAAGCACTGTACTTAAGTACAATTTTGAAGTACTTTGACTTTGGTTGAGTATTTTCATTTAATGCTATTTTATACTTCAGTATATTTCAGAGGGAAATATTGTAGTTTTTACTTCACGACATTTATCTGACAGTTTCAGTTACTAAGTGCTTTTCAGATTAGGAGTTTCCATGCAAAACATATGAGGAGCTTATACAATATGACGCAGTACTTTACTATTAAGTCAACCAGTATTGTACATTAATGTAAGTACCAAAAATTGGCTACACATTGACAAATTACAACATTAACGGATAATATCCAATAATACAATGTATTATTAATAATATAGCACGGTGAAAGGAGTGTTTCTGCATTTGAATGAAAATAGTTTTGTACTTTTATTTAAGTAACATTTTGAATGAGGGACTTTCACTTGTAATGAGGTATTTTTTATTTTTTATTTTATTTATTTATTTATTTATTTTTACTAAGTAAAGAATACATCTTCCACCAGCGCCTGTTTTTAAAGCGCGGACAGTGATTTAAACACTGATTAGTTTTGTTGCCTTTGTTAAGTCGCAAAGATATAGCACTATAAAACTCCACCATACGCCTTGACATTCCTGTCGTAGCAATGAACCTCACAGTGTATTATCGCCTAGATAAAAATCAAATGGTCTATCTATCTATCTATCTATCTATATATCTATCTATCTATCTATCCACAGCAAATACTGCAATGTTGCATTTATACACATATATATTTCATCTTGTGGCTGACCGGTGTATTTTCATGCTATTGATTCCAGGGCCGTAAGTATTAGAAGGTACTGTAGATGGATCTGGTTCGTGTATGCAGGTAATATTCTTTATCAGCATTTAAAGTCAGGAAGTGTGAATCAAAGCCTCAACTTTACACTCAGCGGATGTGTTAACGGCAAGCTTTACAATCCGCATCTTGAGTGTGTGTGACAGTTATGTAGGTATTTGCAACCTTAAACAACGTAGTCATGGGTTTGGTGTGCGTGTGTGTTTGTGTTTGTGTGTGTATGTTTGTGTATGCGTGTTTGTGTGTCTGCAAGTGATGTGTTGCAGCCCCAATGGCTAGCAATGAACTTTTTGACCTCAGACAATATCCTCCCTTGACTCAGTGCTCCAGGGGGAAGACACTAATACACGCACACACACACACACACACGCACACACACACAGACACACACACATATATACACACACACACACGTATATACACACTGGAAGGCTAACAGCTGATTTTTCTTCCCTGGCTCTCAGCACCAAAGCAACCATTTTCTCATTCTGTGCACTTCCTACACATTCATCCATCACCTCACACCTCTGTTAAAGACTCCTCATCTTAAGTCTTTTTATTCTCCCTCACTCTTCCTGACCTCATTTTCTTCCCTTTATCTCTCCTTCTGCTCCTCCTCCTCTACACTTTCTCTCCCTCTTTCCCTTCCTTTCTTTTAATGCATACTGTTTTTCTCCCTTTTGGTCCTTTTCTCTCTCTCCATCCTCTGGCTCCTCCTCTCTCTCCTTCCGCTCCTCAACTTTCCTTTTTCTGCAGTTCCTCCAACCCCCGAACCCTCCACTTCATCTTTACTTATCTCTAACCTTCACCAAGTGAAACATTTTCATTGTTAATAAAGAAATTATGTATTAAACCGTGATGGAAACCCACTTCTCAGACAAATAATTATGTCGGCCCGGCTTTGTTGTCCTGATGAATGGTTCAGTCTCAGTTGAAAACTGGCTGTGGACTTTGTGAAATGTCATCGGTAAAATATCTGTCCATCACTAACTCTCAGAAACGCCTCTACTTGCTGCATTTCTGCTGCACCTAATGTGTCTTTGTAACTGTTACTAGTTTTATTGCCAAGCGCATTTATTAGTTTTCTCTGTTTGCTAAAAGCATGAAATATGGCTGTAATTTGCTGGCATTAAGAAACAATAACAACATGAATACTAATCATGCTCTTGAAAGGGTTCCGGTTTCAGGTGGAAGTGGTTCTTAATTTACGCCCTGCATAGAATTTGCTCGTCAGCTGGAACGAAACGTGCAAAAATTCGCCACAGCTTCTAATAGAAACCCTCACTCGACTGAGAAGGAAGTGAAAAAGAGACGGACAGACAGAAGAAAAAGTTGCAGCAGAAGAAAACAGATGGATTACCAAAGAGGGATCTAGAGACCATACTGAGGAAGAGAAATGCCGATACTCCTCATTACTTGAAAGAAAGAAAGAAAAGTAAAAGGAGGAGATGGGGGAATAGGAAAGACATAAAAACAATTGAGTAAGAGAGGGAGGAGACGAAAGAAACAGGAGAGCAGAGGGAGATGAACTCTTCTGGGAGAGGTCTTAAGCTCTTGTTGTGTACTGTGATGAGCGATAGTGTTTGCAGGGTTAACGGCCCAATGCCCTGGGACGGAGGGAATACACGACACAAATACACACATACATACACGCACAACCTAAAGGGAGAGGGGCAAGGGCAGAGTGATCGTGCACACTCGGCTGAGAGGGATGAGGGCAGCAGAGAAAGCTAAGTCCCCGGAGAATATGACTGAAGACCATCTACTAAGGGGGGAGAGAGAGGAGTGTTGAGGGAAAATGGGAAAGAGAGCGAGGGAAAGAAAAGGAGGAAGGAGGAGGAAGGTCCAGAGACATGAGAGAGAAAGACCTGGTGACCATGAAGAGGAGGGTTGGCAGCCAAGTCACTCCGTTAACATAGACTGGTCAGATTAGGACTAAGAAACAAGACTGAAATCAGTTTGTTCTAAAGGATCACACAGTCACAGCTAATTCATTCATGATGGCAAATTGAATGTGCATAGAGTTCATCTTCTTCAATGTGAATTTGAATCACTGACCAATCACAAAGAATCCAAATAGGAGTCCAAATTATATACACATATACTCATATATACACACGTATATACGTACACCTACATATACATACATACATATATAAACATATATACACATATATATATACATGCATACATACGTACACACACACACACACACATATACACATACACATACAGATTTATATTGGTGTATATTTACTTTTTCTCTTCTTTACGAGGATTTCAATCTTATAAAGCACTTTAACTACATTGCTCATGTTGTGTCTATGCCCATAAATCAGGACAAATTTAAATAATTGAAATGAGGTGTGTGTGTGTGTGTGTGTGTGTGTACGCGTTATAAGGTTTTAGAGGACAGAGAGAAAACCCAATTTTCATTTACCATTAAACAAAAGCTTTAAAAAAAAAAAATCAGACTTTGCTATAAATGTGTTGAAAGCGACACTGAATGAACACGAAAAGAGACGAGGAAATTGATTTCAAAGAATGTTCTTACGTTCTCAGTCAGTGAGCTCACAGGGGTTCTGTTATAGCCAGAATGATAGACACTGACTAATGCAAATCCAAAATCAATGCTGAGACTGAAAATGCTGGTGAGGACAATCCATTAAGCGCAGCGACTGATGTCACCGATCAGAGAATGAAAAAGAAAAAGAAGAACAAGCAAGAAAACAGCTTGCTTGTCATTTTGTTTCTTCTTGTCTTCCATTTCCAAAGCCACTTTAAACTCATGTCAAGTGTTTAATGCACACTGCAATGAGGCTCATCTGTAGAAGTGCATCTTGCTCTGAGCTAGAAGATTCGCCAAATTACGCCGCTGTCTTCAACTGTGTAAAACAATGTTCCCTTTGCGGTAATTGTTTACTTGCGACAGCTGTGGAATACTAAAAGCCTTATTGTGTGGAAGGAGTTGGTTAATGGGAGGGATGTTATTTACTCATTCTGCAGGGATGAGCTTTGAGCTCACATTTCATATTAGCTTCAGTTTTAAGAAAATAGACCAGAGAACATGGACACCGGCAAATAAATAAACGGGGAGAGAATAAGATCAGCAGCAGGTTTGTTGGCAAAATATGTTTGCATATACAAGGAATTCAACTCGGTCGTTTCTCTCCCCGTACCAATTCCCACTCCGCAGAAATCAATACGAGATTACACACTGCAGCTGGAACCTGAAGAAATGCACTGGTGGGAAGCTATCAAATACAGGAACGGAGAAAATTAATAACAGCGAGGGCAATAGAAAAAGACAATTCACTGAGAAGCAAGTGTAAAACTAATTGCCAAATACAACTATACAATACCAGAGCTCCTTCTTCTTGGTAGTTCATCACTTCCCTTGTAACTGCTACAGACAGTGGTTGACGCCAGGGATTGAGTGCGTTTCCTGGGAATTCGCACCAAAGTCAAAACAGTTTTTCCCAGGAC
Source organism: Xiphias gladius (assembly GCF_016859285.1). Classification (NCBI taxonomy): domain Eukaryota; kingdom Metazoa; phylum Chordata; class Actinopteri; order Istiophoriformes; family Xiphiidae; genus Xiphias; species Xiphias gladius. The sequence goes on from NC_053423.1 coordinate 22,020,773, forward strand.
AGATACTTTCAAGGAACCAGAGTTTTTGAGCATGTGCGTTCTTGTGTGTGTGTGTGTGTGTGTGTGTGTGTGTGTGTGTGTGTGTGTGTTCAAAAAACACCTACTCCAAAGCTCATTAACACCACCACACAACGTTTGTAGCTACATACTTAACAGACCTCTCCTTAACCTGCTGTCTAAGGGACTGTATGAAAATAATCTAACTGAGGGCCACACCTAATTCATACTTATTTATGTATTTTTTTTTTTAATTAAAAATGAGAATATTAATGTTGAACCTTGGATACATTGGTTTGAATTTTTTTGCTTTACCTCTGAATGGTGAACTGATTCGTACCAACTCAGTTCTGATGTATTATTTTAAGATATTGTGGTGAGGGCGTCACAATGTAATTTACAATCAACCGGAGGGTCCAAAGAAAGTATGAATGACACTAGAGGGGGCCTTGCATTTTTAAAGATTTAAACTTAAGGCTCACCCCCCTCCCCACCGTGATAATTTTAATATCATCCCTAGCAACAATTTTACCACAAAAACTAACAGATATAAAAGAATAACACCATCAAATTAGATTACACACCATTTAATGACTAATTATTCTCGGTTTTGTGATTTAAATCATGCTTCGTTCCTGGTGAAAACCCCAGTTTTCCCAGAGTGATATATTTACTAGAAATGATTTCGAATTCGTGGAAAAACCTGAGCAGGTGACCTTAACAGAGGTTTTATTCTTTACTGAACAGGTTGTCCTTCAGTCCATGTGATGTTATTAGAACAGATTATAACTGAACTGAATAGATAAGATTCATAAGAGTGGTTTGGTTTTATGAGCAGGTGAAGTAAAACCAGCTCTAAGTTACAAGATGTTCTCGGCCTTTACACTAAAATTTGCCGTAAATAACATCACCATTAAAAACTATGCAAATGCACACCGGCATCCCGCTCACACGCACCCAGTGAAGTGCACAACACATATAGAGACACACACAAAACAGTTGTTTTTAAAACTGAAACGGAACAAAGGCTAGTTACACTAATCACCTCCCTGGGGAAAAAAAAACATGGAAGGGTCTAAACCAGGTTTCCCTCTCTCTAACTCTCACACACACACACACACACACACACACACACACACACACACACACACACACACACACACACACACACACACACACACACACACACACACACACACACACACACACACAGCCACATGCAGTCACGTATGCTACCGTACTGAACTTATCAACACCGAAGCACAACCCCAATCCCTGGATAAACAACATGTTTCTGTGGAGGGATGCATGAGGAACCACTAATGAATACCCAAAGAAAAATAAATTTAACGGTTGGTGAGGTCCGGCAAAAACAACACAAACAGACAAAAAAAGGAAATGCTGAGACTCCGGAAAATTAACTTTTGTATAATTGAGATAAAAAATGCTCAATTTTCCCAATTGATGACCATGTAATTATTACGTTAGAATGTATTAACGATGACTTGGTTCGGTCACGGAACATTTCATCCACATGGGAAATAATTCGACTTGTTAATTACATTGAAAAAGGGGGCAAAATGAAAAACCGGAGATAGAGCATCGGGTCTCTGCACTGAATTTACAGAATATATCAAGACATTCATAATCTTTATAGATAGGTTTTTTTTTTCCTTGTGCAGCGAGGCTTTGGTACGAGTCCCGGTGCAATGGCACCTGACCTTTCCTCTTAATCCGTGGGGATCTAGGGGGACACCTTAATCGAAGGGCACATCCTTGATTCAGTGCTCTGCTGTGCGTTTAACACGAACGACGTTGAGCTAATGAACACTTATACATCTTACTACCATAAAAGAGCGTTATATTTACTGTTCACCTGCCTTGTCCTGTGTGCAGTACCGTCCATACCTAGATGCCGGGGCTGCGGTGGCTACTGAGATGTGATATACTGGCCTGCGTTAGTTTCTGGGGGTTTCGGATGCTCTCGGAGACTGGCAACCAGAATTCTTCTCCTTTTCAGTAACACGAGACAGGTGATTTATTAAAGCAATTTCCACGGCAGAACTTGACAGTCACCGTCTGTCACAAACTAATAAAATAATGTACTATAAACAGAATTACCTTGGCTGCTAATTACAGTAATATTTTAGAATTTCAGTAGCAAGACAAGACAAGCCTATCTATTGTCACTCTGTGTAATGAAGTGAATGAAGGGATGTAAACACAGTTATGTCGGGGTACAGTATATCACCAAAGCATGACATCGTTTAATAGTGCTTGACACATCTACAGACACGTGACAAATTAAAGGGACAAACCAACATAAAGTGACTTAGTAAGGTCCCATAGATCTAACTGCAGCTGTCACAATGTCTTTGTGACTGAAGCTCCTGCCATCTGTGCCCCAACAATGAACCCTCTTTCAAAGTCACTTAGATCGTTTCCTCTTGCCCTCTTTGATACAAAATCAGAAATCAACTGCTCCTGCTCAGCAATTTTATACCTGCCACGGAGCACGACTGGATGTTAACAGCTTAATTGTGCCACGCAGTGTGGAACCATCTGCATACGTTATATTTCTCCACTCGTTTATTCAGGTTTTTTGTCTCCTGTCTGTACGTGTCCCTGGCAAAGAGTCATTCTCACCACTTGATGATTCATGCTAAAGCATCGTCCGTGTATTGTGGTGTAGTTGTGGCTGCCAAACTATGATTGGACGATCACTGTCCAGGGAAAAGGGGTTTTAGTGAACGGTCGACTGTAGGTTCAAATAAAGCTTACGAACCGAATAAAGTCATCACAATATTTCAACTATCCCACGTCTGTCCATCCGAGTTATTTTATGACATTATTCCTTTATTTGACACTTGTCAGTCTAGAGAGAGACAGGAAACAGGGGCAGAGAGAGAGAGAGAGAGAGAGAGAGAGGTATGAAATGCAACAGGGGTCCCCCACTTGGTCATTTGAACTGAGGACGTTGTGATTTTGTGGTATGTGCCTTAACCGTTCAACCAGCAGACGCCCCATCTGCCCACACCTTTAAACCAAACTGAATTTCTTTCTTTAACCGACAGCCAGTTGGTTTACACTTTAGATTAGTTCCTCACTGCCTCCTGTCCCGCACCATCATCCTGTTTCGAAAGAAAATACGTCACAGGTACAGTCAAGTCATTGCAGGTTGTAATGACTTGTAAGGACCCACTTGTAGATGAGATGATGCATCTCAAGAGGCTTATACTGTAGACAGTACATTTGTGTAAGTCAAGCACTCATCGTTTCTCCAAAGGGCCTAAAATGACCCATGTTTACATTTTCCTGCCAGGAGACCTCTCAAGGTCATCTTGTAAGTGTCCTCTCCTCCCTACCCTCTCCACAGAAATGTTTACATGCAGTGGTAAACCAGGAAGTAGCCTAATGTTCTACTACTAAAAGGTGATCTGGGAAGAGAGGTGCATAAGGGATTCGGGAACCACACCCAGTCTCCTACAATCCATGTATCGTTCATTCTTTTCATATTCAAGTGAGAATCCAAAATCGAAAAAATGAAAAAACAATTCGTTATCCCGTTTTTCATTTATGAATCCAACACCAGAAACAAGTAACAGCTTGTTGTTTGTACTTTTGATTTTAGGCTCCAGTTGAGAAAAGGAAATGAAAAAATTGCCCACGGACCAAAAAGGATTTTGATATTTAATCTGTCTGATTTGTGTGACAAGGAAGTTGCTGACTTCTTTGTGTGTTGCACTTAATAAACTTGTCGCAAATACAGTTGGCCGATGGCGGTACCTGCTTTAATGTGATGAGTATGAGCTTGAACATTAACACAAGTGGTTTTCTTTTCAGCAAAGTGTTTTGGAAAATAAAAATCGAGGCTAATTTTGCAGCACACAGTGTAACTCACTGTATGCGGATACTGACAGGAACAAGAACACTTCAGAACTCGCCTGAGAATCCTCCAGTTTTTGATCTGTCTTCAGTATCGAAGATTTTCATTTATAGTTGTCGGTACATACAATGGAACACATCGGAAAATGAACTATTAATAGTTAATTCGGCAAACTTAATTTTCCACAATCTAGGCTAAGCAAATATAAAACGTTGCTGCCCATGTCGGTCTCACTCACTGTATCCATGGCAACATTATTGTTCCTGTTTCTTGTAAGAGTCAGCAACTTCCTGGTCACATAAATCAGACAGATTAAATATCAAAATCAAATTCGGTCCATGGTCTATTTTTTTATTTCCTGCATTTGACTTGAGCATACAAAGGAAAGTACGAAAGACAAGCCGTTACTCATTTTTTGTGTTGGATTCATAAATGAAAAACGGGATAACGAATTGTTTTTTCATTTTCCGATTTTGGATTCTCACTTGAATATGAAAAGAAAGAACGATACATGGATTGTAGGAGACTGGGTGTGGATCCCGAATCCCTTATGCACCTCTCTTCCCAGATCACCTCTTAGGAGCCTGATAAGAACGCTAGGCTACTTCCTGGTTTACCACTGCATGTAAACATTTCTGTGAGAGGTCTTGAGAGGTCTCCTGGCAGGAAAATGTAAACATGGGTCATTTTAGGCCCTTTGGAGAAACGATGAGTGCAGATTTTTTTTATGGTGAGGACAGTCTCACAGAACACAATAGGTGCATTTTCACATTAATTCACCATCTGGCTCTTGTTTTCTCATTTTCTATCTCCGCATCTCAATCCTATTACCTTTTATCTTCTATCTGCCTCTCTCTCTGTCTTCCCCTCTAAAAAGTATTTGTCATGCGGAGAAAACAAGCAGAGTTGCTCGGTAATATCTGCGCTCCTCCACCTCTGTTTTTCATATCTCTTGCTCTCTGCCTTTCTCCGCATCACGCTCCCTGCTATTAAGATGCCAGGAGTGGCGCTCACTCATTTCTGTAAATGAGGGAGAGCAACAGGCTTTGCTCAAACTGAATGAAGATCAGCACAGTGGAGCTAAGCACCCACACACCCCACATAAACACAACGTGCCCGTGCACACAGAGCGACGCGCCCCACCTCAGAGCATTCAGAGCACATTAGAGGGAATCTTGTAATCGGTTCAGAAGCGGGAGCGTGTACAGGCCACACATCAGAAACACAGTGGGACTAAGATGTGTGCGGGGAAGCACTGAATATATGACCGGGAAACAAGATATACACTGAAATATGGCGATAACAGTGTAAGTTGTATGTATGAATGATAGGAGTGTGGAAAAGTGCTGGGGAACGAATATTAAAGGAGAAGTTCGCCATTTTTTCAAGTCTGTCTTTAAACTATGGACAGGTGCTCACATAGGAAGTGAACAGGTTTTGCTCGCCGCAACCATTCCCTCTCTTCATACTGGCCATTCACAGACCCCTTCCTACTGTGCTCCCACGGTAAGGTAAGGGGGACAGAAATCCACAGTCCTTGTTCTTTGCAGAAATGTATGCCGACGTTTATCTGAAGTTCACTTGAGGCCTCAGCAGTCTTAAGTTTGACAAATCAAGCGAGTATCTTCCTAAGTTACAGTCTGTTTTGTACAAAAATCCCTCTTTGTGTCACTGTCCCTACACCACAGCTCCCCAGCAACAGCAAGAGGGAAAGTGGCTTAGTGTTGCTGCTTTTGCACTTATAACATCATGTTACAGATGACAACAAACTCAGCCTCTGAGGTTTTGGAGTCAACCAAAGGTTGTGCTACTGGGAAACAAGCGCAAATTTACTCTGTGTCCTAAAGATCAGGGATGTATAGTAAAGCTCTTCAACAGCTGATTACGTTTATTTACAGGGCAAAGTGCTAATGAATTCAGAAATGTGGTGATCCTGAGCATCTCACTCTGGAATATAAAATAAATGAACATATGAGTACTGGATGTGAAAGAGCACAAAGTGAAGACTGCAACGAATAACAGGAATACAAAATGGAAACTGGGCAGAGCAGCACATTTTGCACAACCTGCAGCTATGCATTACAACACAATGCAAGTGGAACCGCAGGGAGGGCAAGACAAATGAAGAACTGGACTCCCTCCCAAAATGCACCGCCAAAATCCCTGTGAAGCATTTTAACACCCATGAGAAGCTCTTTTTACTTGCTTAGGTAACATCACACAAATGCGGTTCGCCACAGCAGAAGGAGAGCAGGTCCTGCCTCGAGCCCTTGGCAGCTCAAATCTCGTGTTGCAGGAGGCAGACAGTAATTAGCTCTTCAACTTCAGAGGACAAACACTCAGACAGCCGAACAGCCTCAGCCTGCTTAAAGGAGTGGAAAAGAGTGGTGCATTGACATGATTTAGATGCATTCAGACAACGGGCGCGCGCACACGCACGCACACAAACACACATGCACACGAACAGACACACGGTTACACAAACACACAGTGTGCAGGTACTGACGCAGCTATAAAAAAAACAGCAGAGATGATTATGAAAATCAAGTTTCGTAATTGTTTTGTAGCTGCCCGAATGCCGATCCCAGCTTGTTTAATGATTTCTTGACCACTTGCACGGATCCAGAGTTGTTATTAATGAGGGACTTGATGAGCCTTCACTAAGTCAGTGCCAGTGCGTGTGTGTGTGTGTGTGTGTGTGTGTGTCATCAAGGCCTGTATGATGTTAATGGGGGGTAATGATACGGACTATGATTGTTACGCTGGCTAACCTACCATGAAGGGAGTTGTCTTCTCTGAAATGTATACCACCCACACACACACATACACACCAACATGACTCTCGCCAAGGCGCCTATCACAATCACACAACAAATGTTAACTTGTTACACTTGCGCACACGCTGACGTCTTAACATCCTTGCCCTTTGATTAAGGAGGTTGTCGTAGCCCTCTGGACAAATAGCTAATATAACTTACAGATCGTTTCTTTTTTTTTTCTTTTGTTCACAGCTAATTATGTTGGCTGCTAGAGTCAAATCAAGATTGAGATCTTGTTCCTTATTCTGGTCCAATAGTTCGGTAAAATAAAAATAATAAATAGCAGGCTGTTCACACAGCCACAAAACAATGAATCACTGTCAAAACAAATCAGAGCTGTTTGTAGAAACAGAAATAAATAAACCCGTGTTGACCTTTAGGCATATTTATTTAAAAATCAAAAGAAATACACACGTTTATAGGCTGTAAATTCTGCACTCAGGTAAACCAAGGAATTCAGTTTTAATGTCAAAAGAAAATTATGTGCACGAGCAGATTACTGTTTATGGTATCGAGAATATTTCCTGGTAGAATCAATCATTGCGCGGACGTTCGCAGTACGGCCGTATTCCCTTCGGGCTGCGCTTTGAAAGGGACAGAATTGTGTGGCGTGGGCTGCGAACCGACCAACCAACCTTAAGGTCACAATCTATAATCCAAATATGTCCGAGAGGATCTCTAGAACTTGCTGTCACTTTAAAGCTGATTGACAAGGTCGTTTAAGACACAGACCGCCACGTTTAAATGAAAAAGTTCACAATGTTTTCCGTCAAAGCCTCTACGTTACCTGGCACCCCACAGCGGCAGTGTCAAAAAGACACCGGGGCAGACTGCAATGCAACACGTTTGTCTACAAAACAAGAGTAATGCCATCGGAACGATTTTAAAGAAGCTGTGAGCGCAGTGGTGCTCTTCTAACAGCGCCCCTGTTAGCAGAGCAATAAATGTGACTATATTTCCCTAATTGATAATGATTGAAAATGTAAGTCTAACTCTTCAGAGATGTATGTGAATATACATCACATTTGTGGTTGAATGAATTGTGGATCGGGGCTGTAAAGCAGCAGCCTTAATGCAGCCGCGTCGACCAGTCCTCATTAGAGCAGTTAAAGCTGCTAAGTGTAGCATTTTGACGTCAATAAATCATTACCACTTGCATGGAGACATTAGTGTTATTACGACATACAAATGAGACCGTCACCGGAAAGATCAGGAGCCTCACTGAGCGAGTTTCGCGGCCACATGAAGCCAGTGGCAGAGGGGTTTATGTGGAAACATGCGCGTTCATTCTGAGAAACAAAAGCCCCGATAACACGAGGACTGTGAGATACGGGTGCGCAATTTTCTCTGCCGCGGTCTCTTTTGTTTACAATAATTATACCGAGATCCTCTGCTGGAGTGTTGGTCTGCATAATATGTATATTATTGCCTCATTAGGGCCAGGCTTTAGTCCCCACGAGGGACTAAAGCCTGCTCTGGGGCCAGTGTTTATACTGGAAAACGGGCCACAAAGGTAACAAAAATGCACACAAACACTCACACACACAAAACATTGACCTTGGTCACGTTTGGGGACTTTACATAGGCCTGCATTCATTTCCAGGAGGTTGACCCCACCCATACTACTTGGCCAACCTTAACCTAAACCTAACCTTTACCACTGACCCCAAAATCATCTTTTTCCCATTTGGGGACATGATTTTGATCCCCAGTTGGACAAGCTGTCCCCAATTGACTGGTCTTTAGTTTGAAATTTATCGCCAAATGTAGCCTATGGCAGAAACACACACACACACACACACACACACACACACACACACACACACACACACACACACACACACACACACTCTCACACTCACAAAATGCTGTCCATGCTAATCAGATGGTTCATTATCATAATAAAGGGGTGTGGTGTCAGTTGGACTAATATATGCTGACTTATCCTCTGGTCACCTTGTCACCTTGCTGACAGAGGGTGTCCAGGAAGGTTAGGGGTCTGTGTGTGTGAAGGTGTGTGTGTGTGTGTGTGTGACAGAGAGACCAGAAAAGAAAGGAATTGAAGTTAAAACGATGTCGACCAAATGGAAATTTTTGCTAACTAAATGGTTATTTGTTCCTTTATGGGAGAAAAAAGACGGAGATCAAAAGTGACAAATAGAAAAGAGAAAAAAAGGAACAGAGCTGGGGCACCTGTTTGGGCTCAGGTGTTTTCCTTTCCTTTTATTCCTGTGACATTTACTTCCTAGCTGGTGTTTGCATGCAGCTGTTGGGTCAGATGTGTGCGTGTGCGTTCAACTGTGCGCGTGAGTTGGCGTAAGTTAATGTGCAGGTGTGTCGGCACAAGTTTTAACCAGCTCTACCCTTAGGGTGAAAGCTGTTCGAACTGCCAGCTTGTATAGGCTGTAATCACAACTCAACCTGTGTGAGACACATGGAAAACACACAGTGGGAGATGTCCATACAGTCATACAGACACGCACAGACTGAAAGTTAGCAATAGAAACACTGAGGCAAGCATCTAATGCGTATAGGCTAAGTATTCACACAGACACACAAACATAAATGTGAAAGAATTCGAGGCGCAGCTTTGACGAGCCCCCGAGAGTTGGCTGTTTTCTGAAAAGCCTGTCAAACTGTCATTACCTGTTGTCTCTGCGAGCACAGGGCATGATAACACAACATGACGCACACACAGAGAACAGGAGGATACACGCACAGCAGACAAGCACAGACAAAGAGGCAAATTCTTAGAAAGTCACCAAAAATGGAGAATGCACTGGAAACGTGCCGTACAAGTACACACTCGCACATCGCATTATTGTTTTTCGTTCGAGGCGCAATGATGTGTCTGCAAACACACACCTATGTTCATGTAAAAAGCATATTTGTCACAGGTATGATATTCAGAACCCTTTTAGACCCGCTAACACACAACTTATAACCAAAATCAAGCTAACAAACAGTTTTCTCTATAACTTGTAGCTGACCCACAAAAATCACACACACACACACACACACACACACACACACACACACACACACACACACACACACACACACACACAGAGTTGCTCAGACAGATGGGGACCTCAGGCTTCACAAGTAACAGCTGCATTTCCAGCAGGTAATGCTGCCAATGGCCACTGCAAAAAAAAAATAGGGGGAAGAAAACAAAATCAAAACACGAGTCAAAGTCTCACACGCAAACATCACACGTGATCCTCAGTCTCCCCGTGTCGTCCCCCGCGTGACCATGCAGTGCCTCAGGTGTACCACATTCTATATTCTCGACACATACACATACGATATACACACATAAACACATAAACACACAGACACACACACACAGACACACAGACACACACACACACATATACAAAACACACACACACACACACACACACACACACACACACACACACACACACACAACCACACACACACACACACAGGTGCACACTACTCACAATTACATCAGATACACAAACACAACCATCTGCCATATTTATGTTTCAGATGCTCCCCCTGATTTTTCTTTTTTCTTTTTAAAGGTGCTACATGTAGGAATTTTACAACAATAAATCAATACAACACTAATTTGTATAATTACTGTAAAACAACAAGATTGCCACTGAAAACATCAGTCCACCTGCACAGCTATAGTTTCTATTGTTCGGCCGTTTTTCTTTTTTGAAAGACGAGCACAACTTTCTCCACTAGCACTTCCTATCGTTTACTGCTTTTTGACATTTTTCACATTAGCTTATCTCTTCAAAGATTTATCATTAAGTGCAGTTACCGTCTGTTGATGTCACGCTCTTTTTCTTACTCTTCAGAGCAACTACAAAGTCTTTTTGTGACGGGAAGCAGCAGGAAATGTAGTGTTTAGTTTGTAGAAAATGTTTTTTAGTTTGTAACCAAACCTACAAACTACAACAGTCGCAGTCAAACCACATTTGCTCCTAAAACATACTGAACCAAACATACCGGCCACAGAGGAGCTGTGGAAACAGTGGGAACACTACAGAACATAATGTCAAACACAACTGACATGAATAAGCAAAGACTGATGTCCATAAACATGTGGCCCCAGTGCATGCTGGGAGGCTTTCCACTACACCTGCTCTCCTGGGATGCCATAATATGTTGCAATATGAAAATGATAAATATTTAATGGAAAAATTATTTCTGTTGGCTTTGCTTTCTTTTTTAAAGATTATTTTGTTGCTTAATTTTTATCCTTTGTCTTCTTTTCATGGTTATAAACATAAGCTACTGTGTGTGTGCAAATCACTGACTTAAAGAAATGGTCAGACTTTTGGGGAAATGCCCTTACTGCAAAGAGTTTGATGATAAAATTGATGTAACTCCAGTCTGTATGCTAAATATGAAGCTACAACCTGCAGCCAGTTAGCTTATCTTAGCATAAAGACTGGAAACATGGGGAAACAGCTGGCATGACTCTTTCCAAAGGTCATAAAATCTGCCTTCCAGCCCCTCTAAAGATCATTAATTCATATTTTATATATGATTTGTTAAATTTATAGACAAACTGAAGTCTCAAAACAAAACGCATCGTTTTTATGGATTTCAGGAAGAGCCTGGTGCACACAATCACTCGTAACCACAACTTGTCACTTTCAAACATTGGTTTTTGTACGGATTAAAAAACACCAGATAGAAAGTGTTAATCATGAGCTTTAGAGGTGCTGGTAGGTGGATTCTGCTACCGTTGGATAGAGCTAGGCTAGCTGTTTCCAGTCCAATTGCTAAGCTAAGTGGACAGGTTGCTGGCTGTAGCCTCATATTTACTGGACATGAGAGTGGCGTCTATCCTCATATCTAACGCTTGGCAAGAAAGTACATGAGCATATTTCCCAAAGTGTATTTATCTAATCATAACTGGTCATGTTTCTTGATGACTTTGTTGTTGTTGACCCAATCTGAGTTTTATTTATTCATTTATTTACTCAGTGATTCAAAGAGCAGCCTATCCCAGTATGCATTAGTGAGAAGGCAGGGGGGGAAAATCCTGAACAGGGTGCCAGTCAGTCAAAGCACATTTAGCACTTTATTTGCAATCTAATAACATACGGAATTTGTCAGTTGAGGTTTCGTTTGTATCTGGCATGAACCTCACCTCCTTCTGACAGCCCTGTGATTTTTCTGAAGTTAAATGCAAACGGCCCACTTACCACCATGCCGTGATCCGCATTCTGATCCAGCATGTGCTCTCTGCCCGGCAGATGGTCGGGGTGTTATGTGTGCAGCATATGAGCTGTTGATTGCAACATTTGCATGAATTATTTGTCTTCCCGTTCCGCCTGAAAAACTTTTTTTTTTCCAAGACACAATCTGCTGCACGATAATTCTTCTTGGCAATAGAAATAACAAAGAAAAAAAACATCCAAAATCAACCTTGATGCTTTTTTTTTTTTTCAGAGTATAGAAATCAGTATGTAGATGAATATAGCAGACAGTGAAGGAAGGAGGTGCAGCTTTCTCTCAGTCAGGCTTGTTACTTTTGATGCCATTTTTCACTGTGAAAGGCCAAGGCCATCTGACAAAGAACAGAGCTTTCAGCAAGATGAAAACACTGCAAGTTCTGTGTGTGTTTTTACACGCATGCATCTCTGTGTTATAAATGCGTTATGTGGTTTGTATGTGGGTGTTAGATCATTGCTATATCTATTTTTGTGTGTGGGTGTGGGGGGTTGGGGGGGTTCTTTGCTTGTGTGATCCTGTTTTAAAGGACTAAAAAAACAAAAACCAAAAAAAAAACCAAAAAAACAACTCAGAAGCTTCGTACCTGGATGATACAAAGTGTCAAATACCCACAAAATAGGGGAACGAATTGAGTGGGAGGTGAGTGTATGTATGTATGTGTGTTTTATGAGACGGCCTAGTAGTGTAAGTTGAGGAGGAGGAGGAGTATGAGGCAGACAGGTGGGGCAGGTGAAAGCATCCATCCTCATACAGAGAGGATTTCTGTCTCTCTGTGGTCCAGCCTAGTAAATAGTTAACTATGGATGAAATTCAAGGCTATGTACAGTTAAGCTAGTGAGTAGAGAGGCCCAGGGGTCCTGTGTGTTTGTGTGCAGCTCCCTGGTCTATTGCGAAGTGTGTGTGTGTTGGAGTGTAACAGGTTAAAGTCGAAAAGCAGAAAATGCATATCTGAAGTTTTGTGTTGTTCTGAAGTTGTGCGCAATAAAACACACTCTCAGCTTTTGGATTCTTGAAAGGGGGGGGGCGTTGAGCAGCTATGCTTTTAGAACGGAGGAGAGGAGTGATGCGGAGAAGAAGAGAAGAGAAATTCGGGATGAGGAAAGGTGATGAAGTTAGAGTAAATGAGGGGAGAGGCGAGCAAAGGAGATAAAAGTGGAGAGAAGAAAAAAGGAGAGAAGAGGTGAAGGGATGGGAAGATAAGGGAGTTGAAAGAGGAAGATAGGTGATGAACTAAGAGCCGATGAGAGAAAAGCAGATGAAAGGAGGGAGTTGAAACAAGAACAGAGAAGAAGAGAGGAGAGGAGAAGAGAGGGGGAGATGAAATGAATAGTAATTGCGGCTTTAACACTGCCAAGGTTAGATCTCCCATTCCCACTCTGGTTGCCCATACTAACAACGTACACAGCCCTCGTCCTGAAAAGTGGTTAAATGCCTCCACAAAACAGTAAAAGATGTTCAATTGTAAAGATTCACGATAAAGATACTTACATACCTAGCTAGATACTTTATTATTATTGCTCGTAACAGTGTTGGTGGTAATTGTTTGGTAAATAATTGCTACGGCAGGGTATCGCAGTTCCAGTGCAAAAAACAAAGATCTTGGGCTCTTGTGGCCTCTGGGACTAGCGAGGGGTGTTAAGTGTTCTGAATGCAGTAGGAAAACAGCTGTTTTTGGATCCAGTGGTTTTGGTTATTAAGGACCTGCAGTGCCTTTCAGAGGGGAGAAGCTTAAAGAGGTGCAGGGCTGGTATCATCCGGTATCATCCAACTCTGCAGTTCCCCTCGGCTCTGTGGAGCCTTTTAGCGTCTATCAACTCATTGTTTTAGATTTTTATGGCCTTTTATGGACTTATCTGTTTTAATTCACTCTCATCAACCCAATTTTCAGCATTAACAGTCAGCTATTTTCAGTGAAAACGTTAACGTTACAACGGATTGTACTCCGCCTTCTCAGCAGCAAGCAGCAGACAGATAAAGTTAGCAACTAGCCAGTGAAGATAGTGGAGCAAGAACTTATTAATTAACACTATCCCGTTTAAAAAAACATACATAAATATATTGGATTTACATTCGCAAATTTTCCGGGAACACAACTCCACGAATGCTAGTGTTAATTTATGTCTGCTGGACGTGGCAACTGTTTGCTAACACAGTCAACGCGACAACTTAAATAAAGCGATAATATGCCAATGTTGTGTTTACTCTATATCTTGTTACGCTGCCCCCAAGGGGCCAAAAAATAAATTACTACTGCTTTAATATGCCACTTGTACTGATTAAGGACAGTGGTTAATCTACTAATCTGTTTTTGGGGAGTCCTGTTATATGGTTTTAATGGGCACCTTCCAACAGAAATGAAAATTTTCCACAATACTTCTCAACATGTACCTTTTTGACCATTGCACATCCATCAGGCTAAAGGTTCCAAACGCCGCAGTGCTGAAATGCATCGACCATGTTGAGTTATGTCTGGATCTGTGTGAGAGCTCTTTCTCATGCCCCATTATGAATAATGTTTTGGTAAAAATGGATTGACCGCGAGACAATTACTAATTCTTTTAGATGTACTGTTCTGAAGAGCCAGGACTAAAACAGGTGTTTTTATGCTGCTTTTGTCTTTTGGTTCCTGTGGACTTCCTGTTCCACATTATGTTCCTACACTCTGCAGTGACCAGTGCGAATGTGGAACGGCTTTGGTAGGAAGATTCGATTTTCAGCAAAACTGATTTGTTCACCTCCATGTTTCCTCACTGCGTACCAGGTATGCTTATCAGCAAGGAGCTTGATAAATGAATGATGCAGACCGCAGCCAGATTTGTGTCCACATATTACGGAGATGGGATGCCAGGAATTCTTTATTGATTTTGCAGTTTGGGAACAGATCTCCACGTGGCCAAAATTGGATGTAAATGTATGGCTGTCCCTTTGTATTTGTTTGAACATGGTAAAAAATTTAGTTTGTCTGTAATGATCTGTTCAAATTGTGCAGTGGATGACTTGAATTAGTTCGCCTCATACTCCAGCAGGGCTTCATGACCTTTTGCATGACCCATTACCCTTTTGGTCAACTAGGTTGTTGTTGTTCTCTTCAATAAGTAAAATGGAGAAAGCTAGTGAGCTTTGGTGAATTGATGATACCAAGCATGACACCAAGTCATTTGAGAAGCAAATGTGTTGAGGTATTATTTTGGGCGCTACTCCATAGATGGCAACATCATGAACCAAGGAAAAGCTTACTTTCTTAAGCACCTGCCTGATGACAACAAATCAGAGTTATCTTAGCATAATTTAGGATTAGGTTACACAAGTAGCGATCAAATTCATTTAAACAAATTAGGTGCTAAATCTCATGAATTCAAACTTAATTTTCTGAAAGCGTCTGCTACTAACCACAACTAAAAACCGAGCAGAACAGCAACTACCACTGCAAATAATAAGACTTTAAATTCCTCCAAAGTTTAAGCATCAAAGTACTTTTGGACTGTTTCACCCCTATACCCACCATCTCTGTTACCCAATGTGGACTTTGACATCCTGGGAAAACAGTAATGAAACCTGCCTCTGTGCTCCTAACTAGGGATGAGAATTGATCAGATTTTATTGATACCAACGCCATTATCGATTCTGCTTATTGATCAGATTCTTTGTCGATGTCCTTAACAATTAATGATCAATTTTCTGTGTGGGAAAAATAGTAGGCCTGTATAACGTAGCTGTTTTATTATCTCTGAGTCTGAGAACAGTGTAGAAAAAGAGTAGAAAAAAGGCATGTGAATCAGGTGTGGTTGAAATGAGAGAGCAGTTATTTTCACTTAGGTTTTCAAAGACAAAATCTGCAAAGCCTGACTGCATGGCGCTGATCTTAAAAAAAACAAAGGATATTTACCTTCGGTAACAAACAGTGTTTCCCGCTGGTTGAGAGTTTACTTGTGATGGTGGTAAACCAGGTTATTTTCTGTAGCTTCAATTTACAGATGTCCCCAGATGTCCCCACTCAGTTACTGCAGTAAACACAACTCAGACAGGCGTGTTGCCAAAACTTAGATAGTTTGACAAGGGTGAAATAAGGCGTTCTGATGTATGATTTACATAAATTGAAACTGGGTGATTTTTCTTAATCTACTTGGGAGGGTTGCCCAAGTGGAACCTATTTGTGGGAAACGATGTGGACGTACTGCTCGTTTGAGAGGCAGTGGCATTCCTTGGATTTAAGCCCCAGTTATGTAGAACAATGTTTCAGCATATTGCTGGTGTTTCCACCCTTACATGAAATTACCATTTTACAGATATCATAACTAGAACTGTCGTCAGGCACAACGCCAGGGATTTTTGGCGCCATGAAAAGACATAACATTGGGCCCCACCACCTAACCACCACAGGTCCCGTGAACCCTGAAAATATAACACTGTCCTACACCCTCTATGACAAATGTGCTAAAGGCCGTCTCTTACAGTTTTAATGTAATTTTAATGGTTAATTTTTGAATGGAAATGCATCTTCACATTAATGAATAACTCAAAATAAATGCAACTCAAATATATACATTATACATTAACCTCTGGCTGTTTATTTTTTGCCAAAAACAAGGAAAAAAAGAAACCGTTAATTATATAAGTTCATTGTCAATGAAATATTCTATTAATGATCAAACATTAATAATTTAATGCTGAAAAATACTTTTACCTGATGTTTTAATAATTTTTTAGGGCCCCTATCCGCCCCCCCTTACGGCTCGCCTGACTGTGGTCATCTTTCTTTGTGACATGTTTCTTCCTCTTCCGCCATGGCTCCTCTTTGTAGCAAGTTTCCAGCAGCGTAGATGCATGAGTTTTATGTGACTGTTTTGCAATGTTTTGCAATGCGCAACTATCACTGCAGCAGCATCGATAAAAGGAATCGATAAGCTCGGAGGCACCGGATTCTGATGGTTCGGACAATTAGGAACCGGTTCTCAACTGGAACTGGGCCTCAATTCTCATCCCGACTCCTCACTTCCATCTCTCAATCTGACTCCATATGCTGCTTTTCTTCTCTCCTCCTCCTCCACTTCCTGTTCTCTTTGCCGTTCTCGCTATCTTCACCATCTGCCATACATACTGTGTGAATGTGTGTTTATGTCACTTCCTGTTATTTTGCATACAGGATAGCATCTAATATACGTTACGAGCATGAATCTGCTTTGTGTTTGCACCTTTAGGCACAAACATGCCATATGACCTCAAATTAAGTGGTGTTTTGCCCTCATTCTGTCCATTTCTCTCTCCTTCTCACACGTACACATTAGTTTAAATGCAAAGTCAAACAACACACATCACGGGCTTTACTGGGCAAAAATGTTCACTGAAATAGCCTCAGTATCACATGTCTCACTGGTTTTTATTGTACTTGCTCTATAGTACCACAACAAAAACACACCTTTACTCTCTTCTACACACACACACACACACACACACACACACACACACACACACACACACACACACACACACACACACACACACACACACACACACACACACACACACACACACACACACACACACGTCCTCACAAGGGATGCAGATCCTCAGACTCAGGCATAACTCTGCAGAGGCATCCTGATTACAGCAGGGGAGAGAGGGAGGGAGAGGGGAATTCGTAAAGTGCCACATAGCCTTGGGTAAATGATTGTTCATGTGGGGAAGGAGGGAGCGGTGCAGGGAGATATAGGGAGAAAGAATTATGGGAGTTAGCGAGAGAGACAGAAAGGAAGAAAATTGGGCTGCAAAAATGGTAAAAAAAGAGAGCAAATGCCTAAGCTGATAAGTTACAATCATTACACCCTTGATGATTATGCTGCTCCAGCTCTCAATCAATCACACAAACACTCACACACTCAAATAAACACCTGAATAAACATGATCTACTCTGCACTGGATAGATCCATCAAACAACGAAATATAAAACACACGGGAGCAACTGCATAAACATGACACAGCTAAAATAGCTTGTGCTTGTGCGACATACATTTAACCTAAATGAACTCACGCCAACACTCATCTTTATTGAGCAGATTATATGGATGCTGAGTTGCAGTTGAGACCTGACTCTTCTTTTGTGAGGTGAGTACTCAGCCTTGGTTGAAGTGTGTGTTGTGTACACACCGATGAATGTTACAACGGCGATAAGCAAACGCCAAGTGCTTGCGCACACACTCAAACCAACACACGCAACTCCGGCCGGCGTGGACACTTGGAGCTTTGCACCCTGACTGTACCATTTACACACACGTAGACACACACGCGGCGAAACACACTGCATGCACACTCATACGAGAACACACTCATAAGTCAAAACACAGACATCAAACCTAATCAGGCAGCGAGGGGGAAACGCATAAGCAGTGACATAAGCATAACATGGCGGAAATAATAAATAAAACTATACAACAATCACTCTTCACACTGCTGCCCATCCTAAAAAACCCTTGCTCAAGTTCGAGATCTAA
The DNA here is from genome assembly GCF_016859285.1 of Xiphias gladius. Taxonomy (NCBI): domain Eukaryota; kingdom Metazoa; phylum Chordata; class Actinopteri; order Istiophoriformes; family Xiphiidae; genus Xiphias; species Xiphias gladius. The sequence continues at coordinate 22,039,192 of NC_053423.1, forward strand.
ATCAGCCTCTGCAAACACACTCTCACACACACAAACACACACACACAGCAGATTGAAGTAAATAACACAGGACAGCAACAGTAATAATCTCATAGTCTGCTATGAGTGCAGGGCCCAGGCAGAATGCCAATGACCTAAAGGTACGGCTAGAGTGAGACGAGATAGAGACAGACAGAATCACACGCGCACACAAACACAAAAATATATCAATACATTCAATACATGTGTGAAAACACACACACACTCACACACACTTATCCTGTAAATACATCCGTCAACAAACATATCTTGTTTGTTATATCTTACAAACATATAATTACATTCATGACCGCAGACACACGGACAAACCCACGTAGAAATCAAACAAAATGGAAAAAGACGTAACACACGTATGCTCAGATTCACACACACACACACACACACACACACAAATTCACACCATCTCTCTCTCTCACACACACACACACACACACACACACACAATCACACACACACACAATCACACACACACACACACACACACACACACACACACACACAGAGACAGACGTAAACACAAAAAGGTCAGTGGTGTAATTCTTTGCTGACAGAGTCAGTGCGACTGTTCTGATCTCTGTAGACAGAGGCGAGCTGACCACTTGTAATTTGTAGTGACCTTTACAGCACCGCCTAACCCAATGAAGAGCCTGTAGGCTGGCATCTGCTCTCACTAGTGTGTGTGTGTGCGTGTGCGTGTGCGTGCGTGTGCGTGCATTGAACATATGAGTTCTCAACAGCCTTTAAGCTGCTGGCAACAAATAACAGGGAAAAAAAAGGAACGTTTCGTAAGTTCCCGGGGCAAACTATGCAAAAAGGCGGCAGCATCAACTGACTAAGTCGCACTGGGGTTCATTTTCTGCTGAAGATCGATTGAAGGAGCAAAGCATATCCACTTCCTGGGTTAGGGGTTTTATTCCCACTCGGGTCAACCAAGATTGAAAATGTGTTTACCCATGATACTAAAAGGCTTTTTGGGTGAAAGGTCTTTGTTCAGGCCGTCACTTTCAATGCCCCTGTCTGTTTTCTGCTCTTTGGAAGACTTTTTGAATCTATTTCAGGGTGATTGAATCCAATTTTAGATGTTTCATTTAATTTATCTTGTTTGGCCTTTCTTGTATTTTCCTTGGGAGAAGCTTTCATAAGCCAAAACGGTTTTCAATTTCACCACCACAACTAATTTTTTCTCCTTTTATGGATAATCAGTTTTATTCTGTCACTTGTGCAAACCTCTGGGGGGGGGGGTCGCTGTAGCCAACCCTGTCTCCATTAATTTTCAACTAATTTGCAACAGCAAATACATTTTGATGGAAAAGTAATTGTTGTGACTATGTATATATAATATATCCCTTAAGTGGATATTGTGGATGTTGACCTCAGACACAATATGTTTATTTCCACCAAACCAAAACCCCGATCCTTCCCGGGGTCGTGGATGCGAACCCCAGTCTCTGGTGTGACAGTCGTGCGCTCTGTACGCCCGTCCTCCACCCCAGCCACCTCCTGGGGACTCCACTGCTGGTAATTAATGTATCGCAAAAATAAATAAATAACAATAAAAATATAAATGAAAAAAAACTTTGTTTAGTAGTATATGATCGTAATTTCTAGGGGACAGGGTTACTGTACTGTCCCGTCCACATGTCAATGTGTCCTTGAGCCAGACACTGAATCTCAAATTGCCCCTGATGTGTGTGCATGTGGGAGGACAGCTGTAAGTCACTTTGGACAGAAGCATCTGCCAAATTAATGGAACGTAATATTAATGGTGTACTCGCTAGATTTATTTATAATAATGGCAACGCTGTTTAAGTCTGATGTTAGAAAAACTGAAGTGACATCTCATCCCACATTATCAGGACTGACTGTGGATCTTTTAGCTGCTCTCATTGAAGAGAACACAAACAATCTGTCAAGCACGTTAGGCAAAACCATCAGAACTGGCACTGTTCCAGCTCGGTGCACAACTGAGAGACGGCTGCAAAAATATTACCGCTGAAAGCTCATTAGAGAAATAAAACACATCTGACTGACTAAGTGCCAGTTTGAAAATTAACATGCAAATTGCGCATCTCCTCCTCTCACAAAAACATCTGATTGGGCTTGTTGTCATTGGTCAAGTGCTTTTAACTGCTTCTGTGAGAGTTTTTCATGCGAGGGCTTGGCTCAGATGTGGACTGTGCGGCTTAATTGTAATTGGCATGAATTCCTCGTGTGGCTTTTCACCAGCCATTAAAGCCAAAACACCATGTCCATTTTGGAAAATGGTGCAACCAGAAATTCAATATTTCAGATATTTCTCTTCAGTATTTCTGACACACACACAGACAATTCTAAACTCAAGGTTATCACCATTTAGTAAGCACAGTTTTTTTTTTTTTTTTTACAAGGACTCCAAGCCTTAAAAGTGGCCGACGGGATTTATATTCGAACCATCACTTCTTAAATGGGGGTCAGGTCCTTTCAAATGCTCTGTGTCACTCCCGAATGAAGAAGTCTTTGCATGAGTCACAGCTTTAAAAGCGTAACCCAGAGATTGTTTCTTGTTCATGCCGGCAATAGCTACCTAATTGCAGGAGACAAAATCTTTTTTAAAATTGGAAATCGCTCATTTAGAATTTAGAGGCTCTTGAGAAAAGTCATCCCTTTAAAAGGGTGTTTTTCTCTTCTGCTGTGAGGTGAAAAACATCCAGACTAAACATAACACTACAGAGAGAAACCAGTCTCGTCTCCCACAAAACGTGGTTAAATACTACAAATTTGCTTTGGCAAATATGTTTGGAAGGAAACAAAATTGATGCATTCATTATGTTCGCTCTTGATGTTTGTTTTTTTTGTTTTTTTTTCTAATGCAAGTAGTGTGATCTTCTCTCTCTGTGCAGACCAAAGCACAGGGCTTTGACACTGGAAACTGGGATTCTGTCCGGTCTCTAACGGTGTTGTTGGGTTCAGACTTCTAAATAATTTGGTTAATTTTTGGTTAAACCTGCACTAATCAATGTTTTTAATTGTCATCGTATAAAATTACGAGTAATGTGAGAGGCGATGCTCTTGGTGATGAACCCGCATTGAATTATGGGGTTTTCTGGCACACAGCTCTGTTCTTATTGACTTCTTTTGCAGCCACAGGAGGCAGCTGTTTTCACTGAAAGGCTCTGATATACCCACTATTCACTACCTGCCCTGCACCAAACAGTAGAAAGACAAAGTTAGTAGACAGATTGCAAACATTGTTGAGAATTTAGTCAGCATCAGGTGGCCAGAAACAAGACTCCAGATGAATGAAAATGTTGCTCCATGTCTGCTGGATGTGTAAATAAGCAGCTGTACACTGTTAAGGTTACAGTTGCCTTAATAACTTTATAAGGCGATATTCTGTCAATGCTGTCCTGTAACCTTGGTTTGCTGCTGCCAAGTGGCAAAAGAAGAAAGAAAAAAAAATCAATGACTGCATCTGTAAATATTGTTGTACTGAAGTCAAAGCCTCACCCCTGGTGCTTCAAGTCATGACTGACTTCTTTCAGTATTTACCCAAACCCACGATCTTTCCCTAACCCTTAGCCAAGAGTTGACTTACCTTCCTCTATTAAAAAGAAACACTTTTGCTGACCAAATGAATAGTTTTGGTTCTTATTTTATCTTGTGTAAAAAAACAATATTGCGAGGAAACTTTATAAGGCTGACACAAAATCTATCTGCTCTTGATGGGAAATCTCTATTTGAACATTTTGCCTGGGAAACTGTAGGAGTTACGTCTATTGCATTTTTTTTAAGCAATATTTTAGCCGTAGAAATACTTGTGTGTAATGAGGTTGCCATCTTTTCTATGAGGCTGTCTGGATTATTGGATTTGAAATAAACAATATATGGTATGATATCTGCACCCCTCTGTTGGTTACCAGGAGCAGATAATGGAGGAAAACCAATGTAAACTGTTGACAGTGAACATTTTGCAAACACATTTAATATATTTCCCAGCTATATTGATTTAAAAAAATTCAGAATTTTTCATTTCAGAAAAAAAACCTGTATTTACTGATATATGAACAGATTTATTATGAGACTGGTTGACAGAAACACTTGCATGAAACACATAAGTCTTGCCCTCTATAGAGTCTTTGGACTCAAACATCTTCATGTACACACTGCTGGGATTTGGTATTTTACAGTGTGTGCGTCTATGTGTGTGTGTGTGTGTGTGTGTGTGTGTGTGTGTGTGTGTGTGTGTGTGTGTGTGTGTGTGTGTGTGTGTGTGTGCGTGTGTGTGTGCGAGTGTGCGAAGGTGATTTGTTCCAATCTGTCTGACAGAGTGGAGGATTTGATTAAAATGATTCTATAGCCTATTAATTAATAATAAAAATATAGCCTATTACACAGCACAGTGGAGGACAGTCTCACTATATCAACTCTCACTCACTCACCCCCCCCCCCTCTATCTCACTCTCTCCTCTCAAGGTTGCCGTGTGACTGACAGGCTCGCATGAACAAGAGACTAAAATTTTCTTTCCAAAATTCTGTATGTTTGCATTGGTGTGTGTGTGTGTGTGTGTGTGAGATGGGAGGTCACCTTCACTATAAATGGACACACATGGCACTCTCACAGACACACACGCACTCACACACAATGAAATACAGTAAGAGCCCGGGCTCTGATAGGCTATGATAACTTTAGTGGCACTGTACATTATTGAGGACGAGAGGGTGACAGTATAATAGAAGAATTTTATTGCAGGGTGGGAGCGTGTGTGTGTGTATGTGTGTGTGTGTATGTATCTGTTTGTGTGTGCATGTGTGTATGTATCTGATTTTGTATGTGTGTTGTGCGTGCGTGTGTGTGTGTGTATGTATCTGAATGCGTGCGTGTGCGTGTGTGTACGTGTGTGTATGTATCTGATTGTGAGTCTGTGTGAAATAGAGATTCAACAGGTGGGTAATTGTCCTGACGAGACAGAAAGTCCCATTAGCCCTCTGTCAAAAAGAAAAGTAGCTCCTCCACACTGGGCGCTGATATAGATCTGTATGTGTGTGTGTGTGTGTGAGTGAGTTTGAGAGAAAGAGAGCGAGAGAGAGGAAATGAGGAAAAGTGAGAGGACCAGAAATTCCAAATCAAGGGAACAGAGCGAGAGAGAGTGGCAGAGAGAGGAAGACAGTCAGTAGTGAGAGAGAGAGAGAGAGAGAGAAGTAAAGTCAGAATGAACAAGGGGGACATGAAAGAGAGCTGTTTGATCATCTACAACCAGGATCACATTACTGTGGCTCTTAATGGACTAAGCCCATCACACACACATCACGTACATCACACACGCATACACACACCTGCACACGCACACACACGTACACAAAAAATTACCACAACCTCTTTAAATAAACATGGACACAAGCACCCACGCAGTGATACAAGATTTTTGTTTTTTTTCTGATGGATTCTGGATAGTATATGTACACACAGACAGACACACACACAGACACAGACACACACACACACACACACACACACAGACACAGACACACACACACACACACACACACACACACACACACACACACACACACACACACACACACACACACACACACACACACACACACACACACACACACACACACACACACACACCAGCATCTTATAGGTTAATACCCTAATGGAACCAGATCCTGTCAAACATGCAACGTCTCTCTAACACATACTGGATGCAAACACACACCTGTGCACATATAAACACGCACACACACTGAGCTTATTTCTCTTCTCTCTAATGGAGCCGGACCCCTGAGAATGACAACCAGGCCGCTATGCGTCAGTGGTCATTACCCACAAGGCAGTGCTTCAGGACTGTGGGGCTGCCCGCCCGCCCGCCCACTCTCTTTGCCTTTCACCCTACATCCGTCAAAAACAGGTACACACTGCTGTGTTTCTCCTCCAGCGCTCTTTACCTCTCTCGTTATAAATATCCTTTGTCTGTGTTCCTCTCTGTCTCTTTCTGCAGGGAAGAAAGTCAGATTTAAGACTTTTTTAAGACCTTGTTAAAACCAGCCAGTCAGGTAAGAAAGTACATTTTCTTCCAGAGGACATTTTTTACCCTCTCAATCTCATTTTAAAATTTGTTCGTCTCGAGGGGGATTTTTTGTTGACCTATGAATTCATCGTCTTGTGTATTGGCAAGTAAACAATCTATTTACAGTCTGTCACTGACATTTGTTTTATTTTAAATCACCATATACCATCACATAAACTAAAGATACTGTATGTTCCTCTGCTTCAGGCTGCAAACACACTTTTTTTTCCTACTCAGAATCCCTTTCATTTTCACACCCGGAGCGCACTGGAAAGAATCACCAAGTCATAAGTTATCATTATCTACGGTGGCCCACAGGGGACAGGTTGCATTCAGGAGAAAAGAGCAGAATGCAAATAAGGATTGGCCTGCCCCCCCCCCCCTGTTTTCAGTCCGAAAGGCAGTGTGTGAAATTTCAAGTGAGGTTTTTGCCTCAAGCCTTGTTAACCTCTGACCCTCAGCGAATTCAAAACCAATTTAAATAACAAATAATACAATAAAGAAATAGAATATTTAAAGGGTTCAGAGCAGCCTTTTATCATCTGAATACAGCTGATTAAAGCCGTGAAACCAAATAAGGGCAACCGAAGGAAACGCACAGGAAATTAATTGTTGAGGAACATGAAGTCCAAACGTGTTTCATACAATAAAAAAAGTGTAAAAACAAAAAGCACAATACAAAAAAGAGATCAGCAACAGCCGGACACTATAATGAAATCTAATACAACAAAACCACAAATGAATGCCTTAAGAATGACAGGATTTAAACCAGAACAGTTTTTTAGGCAATTTCTTTTTTACATTAAAAATTACATTAAATACACCCCCCCTCCCGTTAATTTCAAGGGGAGCATTCCAGTGCTGTAGCAGGGGTGGCAACGCAGATGTCTCTAGCAAAAAAATAAAAAATGCATATGTATGGCGCTAAAAAAAAATAAACCTCTTTTTTTTTTTTTGCACAAATAATGTCACATCAAAAAAAGCAAAGCACTGCCATCATACATGCAAGCAATGTTTCATGCTGGTTGTTTAGACATTTTCCGCTGTTTACCTTTCTGCTCGGATGTTAGAAAAATTTTCACTGAGAGAACTTTCACGAGTTGTAAAATACTATTATCAGCGCTGTTAGGCCTCAGATAAAGAGCATCCAAAGTCATGAATTTATCGTCAGAACTGAACTTCCTGGACCATTCATCATCATGTCATTGGTACCTGAGACAACACGACAGCAGCTACACAGCCCCTTGCCTCGTTTTTTAGGTTTTTTTTTTAAACTCACTGCTGTTCTCAGTCTGAATGCTAAGAGGTTTTGCAGTGCAATAACAACCTCACACTACGGCACCCTTTGCCTCTGACAGTAAGCAGTCATAACTGTTTTCAGGTAAACCCTGAGTAAACATAGAGGATTTCTGGCATCTCAACAAATGAGCACTGCAGCTGTTTTCGGGTGAGGACAGCCTCGAATGCAGCATTTATGCTGTAAACATTTGCTGTGGTCGTCTATTTTTAAGCCTGACAGCTGAACCGTTTAATGGTCATTTAATGCTCAAAATTTGAGCAACTGCATGTATGTGCCTTTTTTTTTTTTTTTTTAACAGCTTTCTCTCCCACCACCTCCCTTTTCGCATCCCTCTCTCTCTTTTATCACCTTTCTTTTTCGGTTTTTTGTTCTCTCTCTGTCTTCAATGCCTTCAAGTCCCCCCCCCCCCCAGTATCTACCTTGTCTGTCTCTTTCCTTTCCCTCTCTCTGATCTCCTCTCTTTTTTCCCCCTCTCCTCGCTGTCTCTCCCCGTCATTTCCACCTGTCAGGCTAAAGGGAGCAGACAAATGGATGGACAGATGAATACCCAGATCTGCAGAGGGGCAAAAAGAATGATGGACCGATGAAATAAAGGAGTGACAGTGCATGACAGAACTCAGCTGAGCCCAGTTCAGGGCCTGGGAGGGAGCGGAGGAGTCAGACATGAAGAAAAATACAGACAAAAAGGAGAAAAATGACGAAAGAGATACTTGAGGAGGATGGATTTTAAGGCCATTAATCTATGACATAGTGATGTAAATAAATGTCTTTTTTTTCGTATCAGTATCTTTCTGTTGCCAGTTGCTAAAACACAATAGTGATTCATCCTTTTGTCGTGAGAGCTATTATGTTTGCTGCTTTAAACACCCACTAAGCCTAAGTCAGTATATAGGTAAACTGGTGAAAAGGAAGCAACGTAGGGTACATGGGTTTTCTGAAAGCCGGGAAAAACCGGAAAAACCGGACAGCTGATCTTTTGTAGCAGTGTACCATGAAAATAGTGGCAGACGTACCACGCAAAAGCCTGGATCGGTGGGTCCTGGATTTCACAGAGAGGCAGACAAAAGCAGCTTTTCATTTCTAGCTGGCACGCATCGATTTCGCCAGCTGAAATAACAACTGTTAGTGGAGGTTTTCATCAGCTGTTTCAGCTAGTAATTAAAGCTACAGCAAGCTGCATGCGTTTGTTGAAAACGCCGTCTGCGGTTGACTTTTTAATTTTCCCAGACGACTCGAATACCTGTAAAGTAGTTTTAAATATGCACTCGCCGGTTACTTACAAGATAATATGTTACCAGATTAAGACTGAAGCTACATGTCCCAGGCATCATCAGCGAGGAGATGATCCATGCTGAAGACAGAGATAAAGAAACAGCACTGATCTTTCTTGTACTGCAGTGTAGAGCTAAGTTGTCCTACTACTATAAGTATAAGAATTTGATCTTTCGTTCTAACATAACCTTGTTTGGCCGCTAAGCTTAGAGCTGAAAGTTTGTACATCAAGTGTCAATTTTTGCTCAAGCCGAACCTAAGTATGAATTTAGTATGAATCATTTGTTTATCACTTCTTTTTTTTTTTTTTTTTAATCATTTATTCACTTTCTTATCTTTGTGTGCTTTTAGAAAAAACTCCTACCTGTACCTATGGTAGGTGTATTGGAATGTGGTTAACTGAAGAAAGGGAAAACATCATGCTAATGCAATCCAGATGTTCTGTGCTGAGGCTTCCTTTCCCTGGCAACTGTAACTCGTCCTATGTTCATCCTGACAGGTTTTATTAGAGAGTGTCCAGCTCCTCGACAGTTCATGGCTTCTTCCCAATTGGTTTATATTATGTTATTTTGGGCGAGTGGCCAAACATCGCCTTCTGCTTTGTCTTAAAACTATAAACTACGCCTGCTCTTTGTTTGAGAAGATTCTCCCCTTGGTTTCGAGGTTCTAAGGTGCCTGTATGCAATATACCTATTTTTCCTTGACCTTCAGTGTTTTGTCCGTTTATTCTGTCAAGATTGTTTTTCTAAACAACCTTCCGTAATGTGCCAAGAGAAAATTTGTCTTCACCTGCCTCTTTCCATCGTCTTTGTGTGCCGTCTTGCAGCCTGTAATATTAGCATTTGCTTTCAGTTTGAACACACGTTGAGAAGCACAGCAACGCAAAGACGAACATTTCGTGCCTTTTTCTTGATGGATTTGTAATAGCAGTCATATAACTGTGATTATGTAAATCTAACCATTCTTAAAATTAAATACTACGTAAACATTTTAAAAAAATCATACATTTTGCTACGTTTTACTAATAGTAGATATTAAAGTGTAACTGTGACCCAGAGTATCTTCACTTTTCCTTCTTTACAGTATGAGCGTGTTACTTTTATACTATAATTTTATCTCCTTATTTTTTTGGTTGAAAATTGAGATGGATGACTTTTAAAAAGAAAAAAAAATGAAATCATGACACTGTCGAGGGAAAGTTCAGAATCTGACAAAGACAAGGCTTAATTTTATTCAGCAGTCAATAAAGTACAAGCCAATCTCAAAAACAGAGACAATGGGATTGCTAGTACTGCTCTAAAATTATTAAAGTAGGCCAGAAATTTTTCACATTCGTGACGTGCCATTAGCAACATCAGAATTTACGTGTGGGGGGTATTTAATACTACCCCGTGATCAGCAATCCCTTATGGTATGGTAATCCAATAATTACTGGATTTAGGTACAGAGGTAGCTTCAAAAAGCAGAGCCTTGTAGATAAATATGACTCAGTGCATTTCCTTTTCTCATTTAAGAAGTAATAAAATGTGTTGTGGTCTCATGAGAGGTGGGCCTCATACGTGACATGACACAACACCATAAATTCTTGGAAAAACAAGCATATTTGTAATATATCATGTACGACACTCTGAAAATATCACATTAACGCCCAGGGGTTATTCTCTGGGATTACAGGTAGAAGACTGACACCAAAATGCCAATAATCACAGCAAAACACATCCGGGGGATTATATGACTGTTTATGTCCTGTCTGAAAGGTTCTCCCTAAAGAACAGTACATAAATAAGAACAAAACACAGGAAGAAACAAGAAAGTGACAGCGACATTGCTTGGCTGAGACTACGGGGCAGTCTTTATGGTTAGCAAAACATTTTCTGTTGTGCTGACTCTACTACAGCAAATTGGATTTGAAATAGCAATGGCTATGCTGTTAAAGCACTGACTTTCAGCTTTAGTTCAAGGGGGTTCACATTCACGTTGGATGAACAAGATCAGGATGATTGTGGACCTCACAAATTGTCCAATGCCAGTGGTGCCCTTTATGTAGGGTGTGGAGGTGGGGATGGTGGATGGGCATGTAGCACATCCAACTTCCGTGCTGGAGAAAGGAGTTTATTTCCTGTCACAGCCCTGCAGTTAGTGTTGATCAGGTTCTGATCAAGTGTAACATGATTAGCATGATCATGTTTTGTTTTTTTTTGTCTGTTTTTTGGGGTTTTTTTGTTTTGTTTTAACCCTCACCCTTTATTTGCCATAACTCCGATGTTTCCCTTAATAATACCATAGTTGCCACTGGCAGATGTTGCAGTAGGTGAGAATTTTTGAAAACATTATATTTTTTTTAAGAAAATTTGGCCTTTCTGTAGAAACCCACGTCAGTTTTAGGGGACAGAAATGAAGTTAACTTTAACTTCAATAAAGAAGTTAAAGTTCACCATATCCTTTGTAGTCAGTCAGTCTTTGAAGTCTACAAACCACAGACTGCAGAAGACAATTGGTATCTTCCATGGTTAAGTTCTGTCAGGCCTTTATTGCAACCGGCTTCACTTCTTTTTGGGCTTTATGTTTGATATCTAGCAAGTATCCGTTGGGTCAGCTGAATGACTCGACCAGTCAAAAACATCTCACAGTTTCACCCTAAAGACTCTCTGGTCACCTTGTCCACCTGTTTAGGATCACTTTAACGGTGCATTATGAATGTGCACCAATGTGCATTATTAGGGCTACCATGTACCAAGTTTGCTACACAGTTCAACGAATGAAAACACCCTCCAAACACCTTTAAAGCTGAAATTCAGTACGTTTGCCTCGTAGTTTTTGAATCAAATCAATTCCCATATGTTGGTGTACAGAGGCAAAATGAAAGAAGAGAAGATAATCACTACCCAAATACAGTTCACTCAGACTGCACTCTACTACATAATGTTAAATATTTGGCACATGTCAGAGGTTCACAGTGAAAGTCAGTCAAGAGTGAAAAAAAGCACAGTGATACTCTGTTCATTAAAATTCATGGGGAACTACTCTTACTACTGTATATTTGTTAGCCTGATGTTGGTTTTACTGATATTTTTAAGCTGATCTAATTGTAAACTCATAAACGAGCCTGTAATAAATGCTCACATACATTTTCCAGTACAGAGTTTAACAGGAAAGTCTGGCAATATTCCATATTTTCCTTACTGGGTTCTACAAATCCCATTAACCAACGATAACAACCCAAACCAAAATTGAACTGATCCCACTAACTGTATCTGAAGCTTGATATATTGTATTCCTCTGTACCATAGAGCTCCATTGTTGTCTAAGCACTATTGAAAACATATCAATGAGTCGCACCATTGCACTGGGCGACATATTTCTTCAATAGGATAAACACGAGTACCTCCATTTATTTCAAGTCAGTCCCATTTATATGTCCTGGTGCCGTAAACACTCACTAATGCACCAGATGTGCATTCATCCGCAGCTTAAAAAAAACTCCCCAACAAATGCACAATTTACTCCTGTTTGAGTAATGCTTTTAAAGTTTCACATCTTCGGAGGGAACCAATGGGCTTGGGGCTGACTGCTACAAAGAAGGTAGGTCAGAAACTACTGAAAAATGTACTAAGACGTTGTTGCTTTTGAACTTTTCATGGGATTTGTTGACAATAAGAAAACCATGGAAGAACCCCGGCATGATCCTTTAGGATGTCAGAGTTTCTCAAGAGGGTGGACATTGGAATAGTGACTGGGAATAATTTTCAACACGTTCATCCTGCTCAGTAAAGACACTGGTGAGGAAACAATTTACTGCAGATGAAAATGAAGAGCAACAGACAAAGATGAAGCAACGTTAGTGGGGGCTGTAAGAGGAGAGAATGTGCACAGTAAAGGTCTTAGCAGAAGTCAATGTTATTTACAAAAATTTAAATTCCTCAAAGCCCCTTTTACTGTAGAAAGGCCAAATGACCAAGAATCAATCAAGGAATTGATTGACAGCTGTTATCGATTTGAGATGGGAAAAAAAAAACCCACAAAGAAAAGTGTTTGCACGTCAGTTACTCTAAGCTTTTGTAGAATGACTGCTTCACTGCGAGTATCAGTCTAATTATGATCTTTTTGATCGTACGTTTTGCCAGAACATTACTGAGATTCCATCTGTTAAGAAAGTAACTTTACGTTTTTGTTTCTGTGTTAATGCAGCTATACAGATAATCCATCTGTATGGGGCCAGACACACATACGCATGACACCGTGGAAAAAATTAGTCAGGTAAAGGCAAGAGAATGATGGTAAAGAGAGAAGGGACGGAAAAAAAATAACAGGAGTTCAAAAATAGACGGATCCAAGTGTGAAATTCAAAGATAAGTTGCCGTTTATCATACGTGCGTCTGCTTGCAGAGATGGACAGATAGAGGCTCAAGGATGGAGGCTGATGGATGCAGGTGTGGCTGGACGGATAGTTGGATGGATGCACCGGAAATTAAACTTATAACCTGAGTGAAGACGTCTCCCGGTCTGACAAGAGCAGATATATAATCGAGTTTGCCAGGTGGAGATGGCTGATAGGAGACAGAGAGGATGAGAAGGCAGGTAATATAAAGGAAGACATGACGGCGTCTCTGTAGCCAAGATTTTTTTTTAAATGAAAAAGTGTGTGATCATGCCAAACGAACGAGGAAGAAAGAGAGGGCTGGGGTGTGTGTGTGTGTGTAGAGGTGAGTGTAGATGCTTTCTATTGTAGATGTACTGTAAGTGTGTGTGTGTGTGTGTGTGTGTGTGTGTGTGTGTGTGTGTGTGTGTGTGTGTGTGTGTGTGTGTGTGTGTGTGTGTGTCCAGGTTAAACTGACAGATGGAGACTGATGAAAAGAAAATGATGTAGGGAGTGAGAGGTGAGAATGGGAGAGAGTGATGAGACAGATGTGACAGGTCGGGGAAAAGAGGAGAAGGAAAATATTCTCTTTTTATCATCCTTTCCCTCCCTTCTGAATCTTTTTCTCTTTGCTTCTGTCTCTAAGGTTGAGCGAATAAACCAGAAGCCACTTTATTGCGTGGAAGCTATTCTAAATACCACACGTGTGTCAAAGACAGCATATTGATTTCTGAACAAACACAAACACAAACACAAACACACACACACACACACACACACACACACACACACACACACACCAATGTATTTCTTCATCCTGCTGCTCAGTGAACGAGAAGAAAAATGATGTTAAAAAAAACTCACATCCAATAAAGCTGCAAATACACGGATAGTACCACACACACACACACATACTCATCTTAATTAACTACTGACAGATGGAATATTTGCTATCTCCACAAGTGTGTACTGTATAGGCACTAGATAATAACATAAATACCACACAAAACTATCGATAAGTATGTACAGAAGTAGACAACCCAGTCTCTTAAAAATCCTGCTCCTTTGCAGGATAAAACACAGCATATACTGTATGAAATGTAACGCTGCCCGTTTCTCTTAATTCAATCAACATAACAAGGGAACATTTATATTTACCCTACCTTCAAACCATTCACTGTCAACGTACTTTATTTCCTTAGTTTGTCCTACAATACCCTGGCAACTAAACCATGTTGATAACGTTTAAATGGTTGTGTTGATGCAACTAATAGCACTTTATATTCTTTGACTTTTTCCTGATCCAAATGAAGAGTCTCAGGATAGATGATGTTGTTGTATGTTGTTCAGACGTAAAGCTGTCTGAGACAAATTTGCGATTTTTGGGCAGTATAAATAAATTTTACTTGACTCGACTTTTACCCCTGACTTGTAGGATTCACTTGACTTTTTAAATATTTTACCAAAAGTACAATATTTTGCTAAGCATAAGTCATGAGTCTCGAGGGAAATCCATACCGCAAGCATTTTCTGAAGCAGTTTTTGATAGTTTTTTACATCTCACAGAACAGATATCCTTCCATTTTACAGATGTATAATGCACTCCAACTGCAAAGGAAGCCTGTGTGATATGCATGAAGATGAAACCCTCCAAGTATATTTATTCTCTTCCACCGTGCCTGGTAAAGCGTAATCTCCGCAGGAAGCCATTCAAATCCCATAAATCTCCTACTACTAAATGTACAGATAACTTTGTTACTTTATCTATAATAATCAATGAAAGCACTCAGTTCTCTGCAAGCTTCTCTGGTTTAAATATGGACATACATAAAAAAAAAATACCACCTGTTTTCTTACTGCATATATTATCTCATGTAGTCCATCCATCCATCCATGCATCCATCGGCTATAGCGCTTATCCTGTGAGGGGTCGATTAGGGGCTGGAGCCAATCCCAGCTGACAGCGGGCGAGAGACGGGTTACGCCCCGGACAGGTCACCAGTCTATCACAGGGGTGACCAGTCACACTCGCATTCACACCTACAGGCGACGCACATCTTTGGACTGTGGAAGGAAGCCAGAGTACCCGGAGGAAAACCCACGCAGGCACGGGGAAAACGTGCAGACTCCACACAGAGAGGCCCCCGGCGACAGTGGCGACCACTGCACCACCGTGCCGCCCTCATGTAGTCTACTTTAAAACTGTTTTGTCTACTGAACAGAAAGAGTAGTTCTGATGGTATGTATGGGATTTGACAGCCTAGCGAAGACACTGCAGTGGCCCACTGTGCTGTAGCTGTGCCGGAAGGAGAGCTGGTTCTGAGGACACTGAGAGACAGATGGAGGCGGGACTTGCTGTGGATCGAACGGATGGACACTTCAATAGAGCTTGAAGAGTACCTTACCGCTAAATCCACTTTTTTTGGGTTAGTAAATTACATGCACAGTCACTTTATCACACTATCTATTGATCCTAGTCCTGGGTTACGGTGTTTATTTGCAACAGAGGTGGGACATTTTCCTTTTTCCGGGGAATATTCAGTAATTCTGTCCACTTGGCTCCCCCAAAATCAGTGAACAATCTATGAAGTAACCCGGCTCTCGAATTACACCCGACACTCCCACCCGCCACCATATAAATACAATAATCAACTGTCAGCAGTGTGGACAGTGTGGATACTGGAAAGATTGCAAGCGAGCAAATGATAGTGAGAGTAGTAGTAATACTACCTCTACTACTTTTAAGGTAGTACTTGCAGTGTTGATATGTGTTTATGTGGCAAATTTACGGCTTCACCGCCCCTCATTCATATCCCCTGTTCTGTCACTCTCCACTGCCCCTGCTGCAGCCCCTCTAAGCTAATGTTGAGCCAGCAGTTCAAATGGCTGTGAACCATCATCTGTCTATTAGTGAAGATAGAGACTCGGGGGGGGGACTGATGTAGCTCTTATGCGAGCTACAGTTGAGCGAATTCTTGATGACCGCCAGATTTTACATCTGGGGAGCGAGCTAGAG
This sequence comes from Xiphias gladius, assembly GCF_016859285.1. Lineage (NCBI taxonomy): Eukaryota > Metazoa > Chordata > Actinopteri > Istiophoriformes > Xiphiidae > Xiphias > Xiphias gladius. Next base: position 22,055,229 of record NC_053423.1, read on the forward strand.
AAACACTAGAGCACCCTGCAGATGCTGCGGGAGTCTGGGTGGTTGTCCGGGGTTCAAAGTTTTTATTCTATTTTATTTTATTTATTTGTGAAGGGGGGGCGTGCTCAAGCTTAACCGGAGTGTTAAGTTGGTCTGTAAGTGTTGCTGACATCGTACCTCTGTTCTGAAGTTGGGGTAAAACGAACAAACACATGAGAGGCTGGTTTCAAACACAGGCCTCTGTTGTCAAAGTCCTCTGCCTCTCCGCTGGGACTTCTGTGCAGTTAAAAAACATCACACCGACTGGATCGGAAAAACCACATTGCTCAGGGCGAACTGGTAATCTGAATATTCTGTCAAAGTCCAGAACAGCCGGTAGAATTAAAACATTCTGTGTCCGTCAATGACCCAGTTTGGGCCCGCAGCCTAAATATGAATCTGCCTGCGGCTTTTACTGAGTGAAAGTGTGAGTGAAACAGCACTCCCCTGGGTTGAAATATGTGGTAAATGTCGGTCCGCTTGTGTGGTCAGAGATGGTGTTATGCTGCTATTGATGGAGTCATGTCAGGTCTGGAGAAGAGAAGTCAGATGACGGTGGCTTTTGTGAGACTATTTACCGTAGCTGGCAGTTTTGGAGATTGGGTTTCTGGAATTCTGGTGAAAAGCAACCACGCAAAATGACTGAGAGAAGAATCTGATGCGAGGCCGAGCTACGGTGAAACAGGACCTGAGCCCGGGTAGAAAAAGAGGACAGAGTCAGAGCACCTGTGGAAAAGCACAGAATTGGGTTTTTTTGTTTTGAGTGGTAGAGGACCTCAGGTCCAGTGTGAAATGGCCACTGAACATCATGAGGAAGAGTGGACTTCAAGCACGCGGCTGAGTCAAACACACCCCTCCTTTCTCTCTGCTCGCAGTTGTACCGCCTGTAAATGATGAACTGTAATGTGCATTGTTTGCGGCATGTGGCAGTTGGTATCGTATTATAGTCAGGAAGTCTGTCATTGTATGCTGTCCACACAGACGCTGAGCAGCATGGACAGATGCTTTAAAATTTCCCAGTTTCACATTTAACTTATTCAGTCGTATGATTTGTGAGTGTTTATAGGCTGTGCAGAGGTCTGGTGCTTGTCTGTTCAAATGTTTTTTATCCTGGCTGTGGTTTTAAGTTGTGCTGTATAATAAGTAATTGGCTTTGATAGGTAACGTGATAAAGGATACTGTATGTGGGCTATTTTCGTATCTCATACATTTATTCATTAAAACCTTAATGAATGAGTGTCGTGAGTGTTGTCTGTTTTTTTTTTTTTTTTTTTTTTAATCCAAGTACGTGAGAAGCTTTGCTGTACATTATTTATAAGAGATGGATAGAAGAGATAGATAAAGCAAGCGGGTAAGTCATGTATCTATATGATATGCATCATTATAATTCGATGCCATCCTGCATTTGAAGAAAAAAAATTAACAGTTTGTATGTGTGACAGTGCTTTAAATCTAAAAACCTTAACTCTGTTTGTAAAGCAGTACCAGCAGGGATATGTGTCACACTTTTTGCCTTTTAGAGGATGATGCAATGCTTACCACTGGTCTGAGGATAATATCAAGTAATTCTCCTTTACCCCTGTTATTATTTTGCATACATACTCATACCTTCTTCCTGCAGCTTATATTTGGATCCAATAACTGCGCTTCTCAGTTTTTTGTGACGACGGACTGTCACTTAACCTGCTTTGCACGGTTGCAAACCGCACCATAGAACATTACGGTGTGAGGACAACACCGGGCTGCTCTGGGTCAGAGTCCGGGACTGATTTTGTGTCCCAGTCGGTCCCTGACACCGCCTGTAAACAAAGAAAAATGAGTGTTGAACGTATTTTGCGGGAAACCGGTTTGAAATATACACACGTACTGTCGACGCACTGTATGTATTCTGCAAGACATACAAACACCCCCACAAGAATGTACATGGGGACCATAAAGTACAATTTCATATACGGCTTAACAGGAACACAGTGATTTACAGTAGATCCAGTGCTGTTGCCACACCAACGAAAAGTGAACGTGCACACACCAACACACCCGTACACATACACGCCCACACACACACAAACAATCATTCTCCAGCCCGCCCACGCTCTCCCCGGATCGCGCTTTTCATTTTATCTTTGATTCCCTTTGCGGAGATGATGAGTCGGAAACATGAAAGGAATTCAGCGAACTGAGGAGAGACCCATTCTATCGCTCCATCTCCCTCTCTGTCCTTCTGTCTCTCTATCTCCCTTCATTTCTGTTTGTTTCTCGTCCTTTCATTGCTGCTTTGTCTCCGACTAAATCCGTCCTCTTTTCTCTCACTCTCTTGTTCACGTCTCAGTGATTATCTTGTTTTCCACCTCTCTCTATCGCTTTCATCACCCCTCTTCTCCATGTTCTCTCTCTCCCTCTCTCTCCTCCATCCTTCCTCTCCCTCGCTTCTCCTCTCTTTCCTTCTCATTTTCTCCACTCCTTCCCTTGGGGATCTGGCAGATAGTGGATGTTGCCACTTGGGAATGACGAGGGCGGTGAAGCGGTGGATTAAACACTGAACGATCCATGGAATGCCTGGAGTAACTCGCACATGAATACACACACACACACACACACACACACACAGACAGTTCACGACAACACACACCGTCACGTCACAGTTGCTTCTGTCTCCAGGATCTATTCTTAGAAGCAAGAATATCCTCTTTCCTTTCCTACTTTCTTTCAAACACACACACACACACACACACACACACACACACACACACACACACACACACACACACACACAAGCCAATATCTTGGGAGACACGGCCCATAAACCCTTGTCAACATCTGACCCACCTTTTTCCTCTTCACCCCCTTCCCCCGTTTTCGCTTCCTCTTCCCTCCCTTCATCAATCTTCTCCGCTCTTGTCAGAAAACTTAATTAAGGAGGTCCAATTAAGGCCGGCTAGATTGGTGGTTGCCACGGCGAAGGCACTACTCATATTATGGTCTGTCCTGGAGAAGCGGGGAGGCAAAAGGAAAGCAGCCGAGTGGTGGAAGAAAGTCTTGAGTTTTGAGCCTATGATGTGTTTAAACAAATAATCCTTATGCCTGGTAATAATTACGTTCTAAGGGACCAGATGCCAATCTGGTAGAGGGTGACTGGCAGTCAGGAAAGCGTGAGGGTTATGAATTTTTTCTTTTTGATGAGCGGAGAGTCGGACTTTTTGGAGGGACCGAAGAAGGGTCTTTTTATTTTTTAACACTGCACATTTATATTTCAGCCTTCCTTTGCAGACTAATTTTAAAAAAGGGTATGAAATAGTCACAAACGATGGCTTTAGCGTGCACTGTGGGCCTTACAGGTGCGATTCACCGTACGCAGAGGATAACAACCCTGTACCTGCTTTAGGGATGTATTCTCCCCATCACGTTTCTCATTCTCCATCAAGTTAAATCTGTTGTTGGCCTATACTATAATTCAAGTTCAGGCTTTGGTTATATTTGCCACAAATTGGAAATTGCCGACTCTACTTCTAATTTGAACATTGATGGCAATCCCATGGTAAATACCCATTACGGTTTAAATTAAATCACACCAACTTAAATTCTTTATGCTTTGCATTTCTGGTGGAAGGAGTTGTACCAAACCAGTAGTATTTTTAAGATATTAAGGGGAGGGAGTTGTGGTTCTTTCTAAGACAAAGAGAAGTTTGAAATAAAAGTTTAATAATGCTGAGGACAATGACTGATGCTGATGTTTATTTACATACATTAGTACGTATTACATATAGTTGTTTCAAGACAAACAATAAAAATGTGTCATGCTCTAGACGTTGTTTATTGGGTACTATTTCATTTTACATCACTGCTTGAATAATGGACAAGGACGTTCACATTTGTAAACGAATAACCCACAGATTAGGACTGTTTGGTAAACATCCATAGTCTTCCCTTTCTCAATGTCGCCTGCATTTATTTATTTATTCATGTTTGCTCCATCTGGGAGGGCTGGATATGGCTCTCAGACCCTGGGGAGACGGAGCTGAAAGCAGCGGGAGAGACTAAAATAGCCGTTGTAAAGTCGTAAGAGCTAATTTAGGCCGAGCAACAGTGCCTGAACAAATGTAGGCTCGCCTATCTCTAAAAGGGAGAGAATGAATTTAAAGATGACATGACGTTAAGAGGACACACAGGGATTTTAAGATTCATGAGGGACTGAATTCAAAAATGTGATAAATGAAAACATAGTTGATGAATATGAAACTGAATTGATTTTTTTTTGGAAAACAAAGAATAAGCTGTATGTGATTAAAACAGGTTTAATCAGGTCCGTTACTCGTGCTATCGGTAAACAGCGTTGTGAGCTTTTTTTCACGCAACGTGTGCAGTGGCCTACGAGTCAGTAACAGCTAAAGCGCCAACTCTTCAGGTATCGGCTCCGACTCTCTGCTGTGCTCCCCAAGGCCGCTGCCCCTGGGAAACAGTTGGGGGTTTCAGCCATTCTGAACACCAGTTGCCACTTAGACACTGAGCCAGAGTTTTTTTTTTTTGCTTATACCTCTCACAGTACTGTACAGTGCATGCAACAGCGACACAGAAATCGGTGAGCAAACTACATTCTCGTAAATCGTTCACTGCAGGTCTATCAATAAATTCAGAAAACTAGGTTAACGCGGTTATAACTAGTTTAAATAATGTTTTTTATCTGTCTTTATTGACCCAAAAGCTTTTCAATCAAACTAGACTTTAGCAACATTGCTGAGAATAGGGCAAATAGTAAAAAAAGGTATAAAGGTATGGCATCTTTGAGGGAGAATTTAAATTTCTAAATTGGATATGTATTATTTTCTAAATACTTGGATGTGTGTCTGCTGTCTGATGTGTATTAAACCATGGACAATGTGCCTCAGTATACTCTGTTAAAAGTAAAGTACAAGGTCCTACATGTGAATCGCATTCAGAAAGTTTTTCTTTTTAAAAAAAAATCATAACCTTCTGATACTGCTGGAGCGATATTTCTCATTTCATGATATTTCCACTTCAGTATTTTGACACAAGCCAGATATAACCATCAGAAAGTCGGAGACTCGCTACAAGACAACCTATCACTCTTCACTGTTGCTTTGAACGTCAGCGGTGGACCCGGATTCGATTCACCGACAACCTTTTTGAAATCATCGCTTTTTACTAATATTTGTGGGTGGTGAGGTTAAAGCAAGCGAAAGAAAAGAGCCAAACATTAATTGCAGCTCCGCGTCTGGCCGAGATGCCACACGCCCGCTCTGCACCAACGGCACGGTACTACCTGCGCTGTCACTGAACACCGGCCTGGACGGAGGTGCAGAGGCGAGGGGCAGAACCGTCCAATAGAGACGGAGTGGGCTTTTTCTTTCCCCTTAACCGATCTCTTCCCTTCTCCCTGTTTATCTTCAACATTCATTTGCTAGGAGGAACACTTAGTCGTCAAACTTATAAAGTTACTCAAACTGTATTTGGAAAATTGCCATTTAAAAAAAAACAAAAAAACAAACAGTAAAATCACAGCAAATATTTGATTTTTTTTTTTTTTTATCAAAGCACAGTAAGACATTATTTAGAAAATTCATCTCATCAAGCACAGGCATCCAAATATGTGCAAACATTTAATTGGGCATTCACAGGCTTAATGATTTGGTATCTAGATGAAGAATAGTCGACTAAACAATAACGCATTCACCCACAGTTTAATATGTACAAAGATTTAATTAGGCATTCACTGGCTAAATGATTTGTAATCTTGATGAAGAATATTCAACTTAACAATAACCCATCCACCCACATTTTAATTAACCTTTTCGATATTATGTTGTTGGGTATCTCAAATATTAAATCGTTTGTTGCGTTGACCAAATACAACCTTCTCAGCCAGCTCTTTGAAGGGCATACACATGTAAATAGAAATCCTTGCACACGCGAATGTTGACATATTGGTTCACCGTTGGCCTTGGAACACGCTGTCTGGATGGGAATCAACAGGCAGAAGATGACTGTGTACCTTGAGGGCTTGTTTGTCCATCTTCGCTCAGCCTTCATGTGTATGAGGACTGGGGAGAAACCGAAAGAAGCCGGGGATGAAAACCTCTGGGCTGACTCTGCACACGGCAGCCGTAAAAGCTGTGTGTGATCCTGCAAAAGTCTCTCTTCTCCTGAAAGGAAATATCCAGCTTGAAGCACTTAAACAAGCTATGAAAAGCACGAGATCAAGACACTTTTCTCTAGTTGCTAGGCTATGCATCCCAACAGGTACAATTCTATTATACAAAAGCACTTTCTTCACGCCAGTAGCCCCATTAGACCAGAATGCAGTGCAGCCACGGCTTGTTTCTCTTAGATCTGAAGTCATAGCGGGTGAAATGTGTCGCCCTCTTCGACAGCTTTTATTATAAGGTGACGCCTGGAATGCACTGAACGTCTCTTACTGATGATATCTAATGGCATTTCTGAGGATGGATTTGGAAAAAAAAAAAAAATCAGAGTCTGTACTTTGCAGTCATTTCCATCAAGCTATTTCCCAGTTTCGCTACGGCAAACCTCTGCTTGCCCCGAGCGGCACAGAAGCTTTGCCGTGCGGAAACTTGATCAACTAATCCGGCGTCATACTGATCTGTGGCTCAGTCCGCCTTCCCCCCTTGCGCCCCGCAATTTGTTTCCCCTCTATCCGCAGTGAGGGGGGATGACTCACAGGGAAAAGGGTACGATGCCACTTTCAACCTCCCACCCGGTGCTGCTTCACATAGGTGCATACGCACTCGCAAACAGCACGGTGGGGAAAGATGCGCATGACAGTGAGTAGAGGTAGCAATACAACAACGTAAAGAAAAACTAAATTCGAAGTTCTGCATTCAAATATTTATGAAAAAGTGTTGTTCGCAAATGTTCTTAAAGCCCCAATTTTTAATTTTCTGCCAACAAAAATGTGTATTCACATACTGTCGGTATAATATTATACTTCATTCACTTGGTATGTATTTAATACTTGAACTCCTTTGTAACTTTTTTCCCGCAATTTTAAGGATTTTTTTTTTTTTTTTATCAAAGCACAGTAAGACATTATTTAGAAAATTCATCTCATCAAGCACAGGCATCCAAATATGTGCAAACATTTAATTGGGCATTCACAGGCTTAATGATTTGGTATCTAGATGAAGAATAGTCGACTAAACAATAACGCATTCACCCACAGTTTAATATGTACAAAGATTTAATTAGGCATTCACTGGCTAAATGATTTGTAATCTTGATGAAGAATATTCAACTTAACAATAACCCATCCACCCACATTTTAATTAACCTTTTCGATATTATGTTGTTGGGTATCTCAAATATTAAATCGTTTGTTGCGTTGACCAAATACAACCTTCTCAAACAGCTCTTTGAAGGGAATACACATGTAAATAGAAATCCTTGCACACGCGAATGTTGACATATTGGTTCACCGTTGGCCTTAGAACACGCTGTCTGGATGGGAATCAACAGGCAGAAGATGACTGTGTACCTTGAGGGCTTGTTTGTCCATCTTCGCTCAGCCTTCATGTGTATGAGGACTGGGGAGAAACCGAAAGAAGCCGGGGATGAAAACCTCTGGGCTGACTCTGCACACGGCAGCCGTAAAAGCTGTGTGTGATCCTGCAAAAGTCTCTCTTCTCCTGAAAGGAAATATCCTGCTTGAAGCACTTAAACAAGCTATGAAAAGCACGAGATCAAGACACTTTTCTCTAGTTGCTAGGCTATGCATCCCAACAGGTACAATTCTATTATACAAAAGCACTTTCTTCACGCCAGTAGCCCCATTAGACCAGAATGCAGTGCAGCCACGGCTTGTTTCTCTTAGATCTGAAGTCATAGCGGGTGAAATGTGTCGCCCTCTTCGACAGCTTTTATTATAAGGTGACGCCTGGAATGCACTGAACGTCTCTTACTGATGATATCTAATGGCATTTCTGAGGATGGATTTGGAAAAAAAAAAAAATCAGAGTCTGTACTTTGCAGTCATTTCCATCAAGCTATTTCCCAGTTTTCGCTCGGCAAACCTCTGCTTGCCCGAGCGCGGCAGAAGCTTTGCCGAAACTTGATCAACTAATCCAGCGTGCTACTGATGTGGCTCAGTCCGCCCTTTCCCCTTGCGCCTTTCCCTCTATCCGCAGTGAGGGGATGACTCACAGGGAAAAGTGCGATGCCACTTTCAACCTCCACCGGTGCTGTGACAGTGAGTAGAGGTAGCAATACAACAACGTGAAAAACTAAATTCGAAGTTCTGCATTCAAATATTTATGAAAAAGTGTTGTTCGCAAATGTTCTTAAAGCCCCAATTTTTAATTTTCTGCCAACAAAAATGTGTATTCACATACTGTCGGTATAATATTATACTTCATTCACTTGGTATGTATTTAATACTTGAACTCCTTTGTAACTTTTTTCCCGCAATTTTAAGGATTTTTTTTTTAAATTTGTGGCGCGTTTACTTTTTCAAACTGAGCGGATCATAAAACATATTTCAGATGTAAAACCTTGTAAAATTGAAATCTGCAAAGAAACTAGTTCTTGTCACTTCAGGTATCAGATAAATGTAGCGGGCTGGAAACACAAACTACAGTAAGTTATAGTGGATATATTTCAAGCTGCCATAAACTCACAGATGATTATCACCCCACTCTGCAGTTCCCCTCACCTCTACTGAGGGTTATTGTTTCGGTTCCCCGCTACTTAACTGGTTTTGGTTCAATCCCATTAGGATCTTTTCTAGATGCAGCAGGCAGCGGTTTTCAACGATAAAGGTCCGATAAACCCGTAGCCTGCCTTCCCAGCACCGAACGGCAGACAGATGGGAAAAAAAATGCTTAAACGCAGGTTTAAGTAAAGAAGAACCTGAAAATTACGCTAATTCCATTACAAGTACTCAGCTTCTAAGCGCACTGCACACACACTGAAAAACAAGCAAACAATTTCACACACACACACACACACACACACACACACACACACACACACACACACACACACACACACACACACACACACACACACACACACACACACACACCCCACCCCACCCGCACTCCAACTCATGCACAAATTGCCATCCCCCGACTGTAATTCCAGTATAGCTTAGCGATGAGTTATAGCCCATTATTTCCCTGCTATACAACAGGCCTCAGACTTTGGAGGTGGGAGATAGTGCTCCTCAGGCTCCTAGCACTGACACAAAGCTTTTTCTGCCTCCTGTATGAGAGGCAGCCAGGGAGGACCCGGGCTGCTTATCGGCATATAGACTGGGCCACAAATGCAGGAGTGTTACAGTACATGTGTGTGCGACAGAGAGCATCCATCCCAGAGGTGTTGAGAGTTATCTCCTGAGGCCAGAAAGACAGAGCGCTAGACAAGGTGAGAGCAAGATAGAGATGGATGGAGAGAGGGAGAGAGAAAGAGGGCGGGGAGGGGGGGGCTTTGACCGAAAAGAGAAAGAGAGAGAGAGAGAGAGAGTGTCAGTGCGATCAGAGATGTGCAGGGAGGCATGTAAGACATGGTCAGTGTGTCAGTGACCGGATCTACCCCTCACTTACATGTGAGCTGGACACACACACACACACACACGCACACGCACGCGCACACGTGCACGCACACACATGCCCGCACACACACACACACACACACACAAGCACAATCAAATTTGAGGAACCAGCTGATGCTCACCATCAAACACCATCTTCCCATCTAATCTCCAGTGGCCAAAACGGAGTTAGTGACAACCTCTTAGTGTAAAACGATACTGAACTCAGGAAAGTATGAATGAACTCACACTGCTAACTGGCCACCGGGCATTTAGGTGACACTGACTTCAGGTCAGCTAATGGACAGACCTTCACTGAGGCTCTTGATAGGTTCTGTAGGCTGGTCTACAATTGATAAATCTATAACTGTCAATGTAGTAAAATATGGGCTTCTGATAAAACTCTTAATGCCACAACTACACTACTGTCTATGGTTAATGTCAGATTCAGGATTCCTCATCAGACAACAGCCGCTGCTTGGATGATCAAATGCAGCCATTGGGTGCTTCTCATGAACTTACCTTGGATCTCGTCAGGTGACCCGGATCCGATACCATATCACAGTTTCATACCCTGACAAATAACAGATTCGACTCAGCTGTAATATCACCAGCCAGTTTAGATTTTGTTTGTGTTCTGAATTCACCTTTGAGTTCGAGTCATTGGATCCCCGTTAACTGTAGGCTAATAAAGGAGGCATAAAAAAAGAAAAACTTTTATCGAGGAGAGGGATTAAGACGTTAGGATAAGACACGAGCGCGGGAGACGAGGAGACATTTAAATGGGAAGCACCCACTGATGCTATGTCCACCAGTCTTCAGTAAGATAAGAAAAAGGCTCAGATCACATATCAAAATTACACGTTACATTTTAAAATTATAAAAGTGTAAATCTAAGTTCTGTTGCTGATATCTAGTTTATGATCTCTGTCTGTTTGTGGACACTAAAAGTTTCTAAGAAACTCACTATTTAAACCAACATATTCTTTATCCGGCTTAAATGACTCCTACAGAGCCCCCAAAGACCCAGAAGATAATAAGTTTTATGTTGTGCGCACAAAATACTGATTTTGTGCCAACAACATCTTGTGAAAAAAAAAAAAACAGACCACAACAAAAAACAAAAGAAAAGAAAAGAAAAAATCTTTCAGGACTTTGGGGGCTCCATAGACTCGACTCTTCTCAAGCTGCAGTTTCGTCGAACTAGAAATCTCTCAGTCACAGTGACTTCAAATTAGACTCTAGACTCCTTTTTGTAATATTTTCTCTAAATTTGCTGCCTGCTTTTGATTAAAAATTGAATTTGTGTGCGTAGCTCCATATTGTATCTTCTGTAGTGCAGATTGTGAGCAAAAGTCCAAATTTATTCAATGTTTAAATTGGGCTACTTGAGGGGGAAAAAAACGACTTTCTTCACCACACAGATGGCGAAATTATTAGTGATTTCAGCGACAATATCAAGGTGAGCAGGCAAAGAAGCCTTTCCAGGACACACACCTTTTTCCTGGCAAGGTTCTTCATCTTAGAGAACCCTGCTTCCCAGTTTCAGCAACAATGGTCAGAGGCAGCTGAATATTTCACTGCACACACCGGGATACACACACACACGAACCGCACGAACACACACACACACACACACACACACACACACACACACACACACACACACACACACACACACACACACACAAACACCTGTGCACACATGGTGCCGGCCAGCAGGCTTGAGCAGACACCTGCTCCCTTGTCTGGAGCTGTTGTGAATAGGTGAGGAAAAGCCCAACTGCTGTGACGAGGTAAAACACAACAACACTATTTATCGAGGAGAAAGAAGAAAGGAGAAAGAGAGGGATGGAAAAAGAGAGGCACAAAAAAAAAAAAACAGGTGCCAGCTGGGATGGAGGTGGGTACAGATTCTGTGTATTCTGCCTAATGATGATGGTAGGTGGAGGGAGACAATGAGAGATGATAGAGAAAGCAAGGAAAAAAGGAGAGGAGGGAGAGAGAGAGAGAGAGAGAGGGGCCGTGACAGAAAGAGAATGTGTGCGTGTGTGTGTGTGTGTGTGTGTGTGTTAGCATGCTGGAAAGAAAACCCAACAGTGGAGGTTAGAAGTCAGCAGGTAAATCCTGGAGGGAATAAAGAGATTGACACAGAGTTGAGTCCATCTGTTTCCATCTCTGCAGCCCATACTGGCTGAGTGACCTCATGATTGACTGACCGACTGGCAGAAATCCCTTTCTGATTACTGACAGACGGACTGAATGGCTGACAGGTTTTACAATCACTCTACTCGCTGGCTTTTTTTTGTCGCCGATCTCCTGACTGAATGACAGGATGACCAATACTTACTGGAACCTGCTACTCAGTGGAAAAACGATTGGGTGATTCACCATTAGAATGATGGAAGGATCAAAAAGTACACGGTTTACAAGATTATCAGATAGCTGATTCGCAAGAATTCAGATCTATATAGCCAGAAGTATGTGATTTGGCCTGGGCCCCTTCGTCCCAGGTAATGGACATCTTAAATGGTAAATGGACTGCACTTATATAGAGCTTTTCTAGTCTCAGCAACCACTCAAAGCGCTTTACGCTACATGCCACATTCACCTATTCAACACACACATTCATCACACAAAAAGTTTTGTCATTACCCACATGCACAAAACCTGGTCTATAAAGAAATGGTTTTCCCAGTTTGGTGTGGAAGAACTGGACCGGCCTGCTCACGGCCCTGATCTCAACCCCGTCCAGCCACTTTGTGATGTCCTGGAAGGCCGACTGCCAGCCCAGACCTTATCCCCCAACATCAGCGTTGGGCCTCACTTGTGCTCTTGGGAGCAAAATCCTTACAGCCAGGTACCAAGAGTCACAATGTCTTATGGAAGGTCGGAAATCAGAAGAGTGGGGGCTGATAGCAGCAGATTAGTGGCCATGGTTTTTGAAATGAGATTTTCGGCAATAAATAAGGGTGCAGTGTTTGGGTGTCCACATACTTTTGGTGATGAACAACGATCACATACATACTTTTTGCTCTCATATTCTTTCTATATTGTTGATCCTCGAACACTCAAACTCACATTTTATGAGTGTGAGAGTATTTTGTCACTGCTATGTTGCTATGTTTCTCTCTGCTGTTGACGGTATACTGGCCAACACACACATGTGAAAGAGATTTTTTATGTTTTTTAGTTCAGTGAGCCACTTTCCTTGTCATATAAATTTATAATCAATACTGATGGCCAGGTGATAGACTTATTTAATGCTGGTTGAGGAAGGGAATCATTTTAATTTTACTAGGTTCGACCTGCTATTCTTCGATTATGCAATCCGAAGACAATTGGCGAGTTTATTTACTCTGTGCTATTTTGAAATGGTTACATTATTCTGCTTATTTCTAATTTCCCCCACTTTTTAGGTACAACCAATGCTTGCTGATCACACGTTAAAAGTCACAAACAAAGATGGGTTTCTCATTGTTAATCCTGATGGGAAAATTACTTAATTTACCCAGTGACTCAACAACAAGTTTGTTGTCAGGAAATAATAAATGAAACGGATCGTTCAAGGTTTATACAGTATGTTGGTAAAATAACAGGTGTTACAAAAGGGGCTGTTTTTCAATCAGTCATTTTCTAAAAAATTACATATGAAACACTGGCTTTTGTTCAAATCACAATGCGATTTGTTAAACTTTTTTTTTTAATTGAACAACTGAAAATATTCTCTCCCAAAGGCCTGTTTCTCATAAGAGACACTCACTCACCCCCACTGTCACCAGCTGTAACATTGCTGCTTCGGCGAGGCAGCTGTTTGACTTCAACGTGCTTTTTGCGTACTGTTAGTTTACTGACACCCCAAATGTCTTGTCTGTTCCAAGTGGGAAGTCCTGCTACAGTCCGTCCCGCACTCTCTGCGTCAGCTGTGATGTTCCTTGTATCGCCTCACTGCCAATTAACCAAGTCAGATTCTGTTTGCACCCGTTGCAGTTGGCACATCAAGACAATACTGGTAGTGATCGTCTTTTTGAAAGAGCGGAGCTGAAACCACTTGCATCCGGCTTCGCCTCTCTGATCCTTTTTCAACAGTAAACACTGTTAGGCTTTAATCCAGTGTGTTTGGGGGTTGCAGTAGGTGTTCAAAGTGTTTAAATGTCCAAGTTAGAGGAAGTGCTCTGGCACATCATTGGACCACCTGCTTCACTGTTCGACTGGCCAATCACTTCAGTGGAAGTGGTTATACAAGGTCCCTTTCGTGATTAATTCAGATTAAAGCAGTTTAATCGTAAACTGTTAAACAAAGCTCCGTTGCCTCTTATCCAACTCAATTTAAAAGGGGCATCATTGTGAATGTCTAATGTAAACAAATTAGAGTTTGGAAGATATGTTGGCCTCCCTCCAGAGACAAGCTGGGATTTATAACAAACACACTAGATGCGTGAATATCCATTACAACTTTGGCCCATGTGTGCACACACTGTGACACTGACAAATAAGAGACTCCCAACAGCAAAGCAAAGAAAGATGTATCATGTAATAACGTTTCAGTCAGTTTTGTTTTATGTTCCCCCAAGACTTCCACAGATCCAATAAGAATGAAATAGAGTAATTCAGGCTTTAAAAAGCAGCCACTGATTTTACAAATCAAGTTCCCTTTGCTTGACATTAGGAGTAAAACTCAGCCCGTAGAAAGAGCTTTGTCTAACGTATTTTTGGGTCGGGAGGAAGTGCTTCAAAGTCTGACAAAATAAGGCTGACAATGTAACAGTGATGTACTCAGGGTTATCACTGCTCGGCTTTGGAGAATACAAATTTATGACAGAAAGCGTATATTACAAACCGAGGGATGTGGAGTTTGAAAGGTGTTTTGCAGGCAGGGAGAGTTTACTGAAAGATGCTATCAAGTTGCATTATGGGAAGAGTAAGATCCAGTGTTTTAAGGTCTACAAGTCAGGATGTCTCCGGCGCTGCTGTATAAATTTTGTCAATTCCTTTTTAATCTGTCACTTGCAAGTCCCATAAAATCACAAAAGTGCCATACTAAATTGCTGGAGCCCCCCTTTAATCATTTATCGAATACAGAGTGTAGTTTTTTTTCCTGCAGATTTCCAGTTTATACAGTAAACTCCCATTGCTGTCTATTCATTTGTGTGTTGCACAAGTGCAAGGTGTCAAGCAACAGGACTGACTGTCCCAAGGCACTGGGTTTGCTGAGGGTTTACATGGTCCGTCTTGTTCAACGTGAATAAACACGTCGAGTCTTTCTCCGTATTAACCCAGACCATGACCTTTCCCGAACCTTAACCAAGTGCTGTGAGAGCCTAACCAGCACCATACAAAACTTTAATACTGCTGTAATCACTACAAATGGATATTGTGCTGCAAGATCAGATATTTTGGTGGAAAAACAAATACGTTGTCTGTGAACATTTTACTGATACATTCCACATCAATGTATTTGCAATTTGCCAAATACGTAAATGAACAACATATCCTCATTGCATTTCTAGTAAGCTTAATCCAGTCGCAATAATGTTTCCTACAAAGCGTATTCGCTATTGCAGTTCAGTTGTACAGAAACTTAATATCCAGGAGACACAGGGTGACACATCTCTGAAAGGGTCTTGCTCTCAGAGCTGGAGCGTTAATTGCTGTCATGACAAATCCCCTGTTTTCTTTTCTGTTGCTCACATGCAAAACAGAACGACAAACAAGACTTCCGACTTCACCCTGACCCCTCAGCAAGCTCTTCATTCTCACAGCATTTCTGGTTTTAGTCTTGTGCTTCATCTTTGCCATTTTCCCCATCATGCATAGTGACCAGCACTTGTACTACTGTATATACTGTTTGGTATTTATCAGGGGCATTTCATTAGTTATTTATGGCTAATTGTTGGATTTAACAAGGTGGGATGTGAGGCAGTCGTTACAAACTACAGCTTGACTGGAAATGAAAAGAGGAAACTTGTGTGATTAGAGTTTACACATGGTTTTAAAAATGTTTTGCATGAGACGCACGTCCTCTCTTGTACAGTGTTCCTCCTTCCTCCATTTACTGTGGAACACTTGCACATTTTGCACAATGTGTACGTGTTCCGTCTGGTATATGCCGAAGTAAATAAGTGAAAAAGTGGCTCCTACAGTGGCTATATCTATGACAGAAAGGACGGTATACACGGAGGAGTACACAAACACACACACACACACACACACACACACACACACACACACACACACACACACACACACACACGGAAAAAATGAGGTAATGTGCTCTCTGGTCCATTAAATCAGAGAAAATGCCGCTATCAGGAGAATATCAATAAGATTAAGAGCAGATCATAGAGATGAATTAGATCATATAATCATAGCTGAGTCTATCTTCTGCAGTCGGATCACATCATTATACAAGAAAACAGGTAGTCATGGTGTCCATCAGTTGGTTTAGCACGAAATATCTTGAAAAGTCTACAAATGAAAAACCTCAAATGTAGAAAAACTGTAATATTACCACAAAAAAAAAAAAAAAAAAAAAAAGATGTTTTATGCAGATCACTAACTAACTAAGCCACCTTGGCATAATGCGTAATGATTCCGTGACAGCATTTGCTATGCAAAGTGGTCTGAAGAACTTAAAAGCACCGTGACAAGGAGAGGAGGATGCTGGGAGAGGGCGGGGGTTACCTGTGTGCCCAATGGAGACAGCTGAAGTGCTTTTTACATGACATAGGCTTTTTACATGACAGTTTAAATGAACAATTCCCCTCTGGGGTGAGATGAGCCTCATCTTCAAAAGTGCCGTGAAAGTCTGCTGCAACTTGATGTGGCCGAGGCGCCCGTCTGAGTTGCCTGCGCCAAAAACAAATTGCTGCCATTGCAGCTTGATGAGGAGGAAGGGTGAGGCTGCAGTTATCGCATCTGTTCATTACTCAATGCTTCTAACAGCTTATCTCTCCAATGTTACAAAAAAAAAATCGCTCCCTTCAAAAGGATGAAGACGCTGAGTCGGGGGGGGGGTTATTAGTGACGAGGGGGAGTGAAAGGGAAATGACTCATTCAGACCTAAATAAGAAGTATTTACCCTTAAAGGATAATTCCAGTTTATTTCAACTTGGTGTATTTCCCATAAATGTGGCTATCGTGGCTCTATGGGTCGTGCTAACCTCGAACTCGCCACCTCCATTGTTTAGTTTGGGGGAAACAGGGACCTGCGCAAAACAGTGTATATTGGGGTGACCAGCGAGCTCCCTACAGCTTTCCAAAAAAAAGTTTCCAACGTTTGTCTCTGAGTCAAAACTGACCCAAAGTAAACCCAGAATGTAGCCGCTGGGAACAGCCATCACGGCGGACTCATAGGGATCTACATCCTGGGCAACTTGCAGGCTGAACTAATCACCCTGCATAACACTGACCTGAGATGCCACATTCTTTTTATTTTTGAATATTTTTTATACTGGGTCCGGGAATATAACCAGATGCAGTGTTTTATTGGTGGGGACACATATTGGAATCCCTCGCACCGCTTTTTACACGTTATAATCACGTTTTCTTCATGGATGAGGAGCTGAGCGTTTGTCCAGTCGGCCTCTGTCTTCAGTCAGTTTTGGGGAGGTGAAATAAAAGTCTCGAGGAGGACAATGTTGATAAAGTGCTGCAAAATCATTCCTTGTAGTTACACTGCTGGAATTACTATAATCCATGGAGACATTTATTTTTTCAAGTCTGAATTCTGCAGCAAAAGGTTTTCCGCTCAGTCGGCTGCCTCCCGACGTACGTTGTCTTTCAGGATGGTCCTGTTGCCTTTCCGCGTGTTTGCTTGAGCTCCTCGTCTGTTTGCTCTGGTTCGGATGAATACAGTCAGAAATGACTCGTCCTCATAATACTCCGCGGCATAATTCGACGTTGCATTTAGCTTTTTGGGTCTCTTCGGAAGACAGCGTAACAGCAATGAAAGTCGGCCTCGCACATGTGAACACACTGGTGTGTGCCGTTGAATGATTAGACTTTACAATGTTTGTTGCCATGATTAGTTTCCAACTTTTACTCAAAGGGGATTTGCTGATTTGCTTTTAATTTTCACACCTGTACCTGATACATCATGCCCACACCTATGCAGACTCTCGCAGTCTCCGATCGCAGTGTTATTTTTGGTCCTAACGCCTGCTAACAAAGCTCCAAAAAGTCCAGCTCATCTGTGCAAAGTGCAGGTGCATTTACTGAAAAAAAAAGGAGCAAAAAAGTGAATGTGCGAAGGAGGGAAGAGAGCAAGCCTCCATTTACACCGGATAAAAGATCATTTTATTTCTATATATCTGATCTGGGTAAGGAAAAGCTCATCTTGTGGCAACAAAGAAAGGCACAGAGTGCACACTGCCATCAAAAAAAGGAAAAGAAAAAAAAGATCAGATCTGCCAGACTGGTCCCCTGTAGGTGATCACACCTCAGCAGGTCAGCGGGGTTACATGCAGGGTGCTCACATTTGTGGGAAAATGTCCTCAAGGGTGAGGACATATCAACAGTGCTGATAAAAACATCATCACCAAGTCATCGCCTTCGCTGCTAAGTAGGGAGGCGGAGAGGACAAGGCCTCTGGAGGTGAAGGAGAACTCAGTCCAGGCTGTGAAGCCTTTATTTACTTCAGTTGGAGATCCAGGCCTTTATTTTTGAGGTAGAGCATCATTATAGACTGGGCTTTTGTTTCCAATTCCACCGACTTTGCGTATGTATACGCTGGAATTTCAAATCTCGAGGATGCGTACAAAGCGAGGGGCAGACCACTGTGAGATTCAGTATTAGTTCATTACAATTTAAGAAGTGAAGCAGCTCTTCCCCAATATACCACAAGCAATTTCTGCTATCTTGCCTTCGAATAAAGTACTGAGAGTTAAAATACTGCGCAGTGACAATACAACATTTTATCCATTAAAGTTTAGTTACATTTGAATGATTTAAGTACTTCCATATGATAAAGTAATATATCGTAGCTTTCACAGAGGTCAGAGATTCCCGGTTGTAATTAAGACTTGTAAGTTCTCGTGAAAGCTACAAGTCAGAAACTTGCGTTCATGATTACTCCAATTAGACACGAACGCCTCACTGTTTTTTGATCTCCTCTTTTTCTTCTCTCTCCTCTGTGTTACTTTGCTGTTTCTGTGGATTGCTGTTAACGCAAACTCAACACTTCCTCCATCTGTTTCACATTAAAACACATCTCTAGCTGCTCAGGAAGCATAATCCCCTCCCTTCTGCTGAAGCATTCTGCTGCGAAACACCTACTGGAAAGTGTTGATTTTCATCAGCAGCAGTTTAAGAGCAAGAAACAAGCAGCACTACACAATCATTTTTGAATAAAGGTAACAGGGAATGAAAAACTAATTCAGAGCAACAGAGTGGCAAATATGGCGTGACAGTGTTGTTGTTCTGATGTAAGTCATTCCGTGGAAACGGAGATTATGATGAATTCTTCATTTGAGTACAGTCAGTGAATATAGTATAGGGACTCCCCAGGCTTTATTTCAGGAGGGCCTTTACATAGTCATACAGGGCCACACTGCTGCCTATTATTCGAGCACGTCCTGTGTTTGAATACCAGCTTTAATCCGACACTTTACGGGACTGTAAAAAAAACCACCTCTGAGGACAGACTGCGGACAATGACACACTGTAATATCAAGAGTTAATTAGGTTCATATATGTATAAGACAAAGATACACGGCAGAGAACTCCACACACTTTTCTTCCTCAGCAGTGAATGGGTTCAGAGAAACAAAAAAAAAAGAAATCCAATTTTTTTTTCTTCTCTCGACCTCATTGATCCTTTCTTCATTCAGTGTCCCCATCATTACAGCTTGAACACACGCAACCAGGTCCAGAGGGAGATACGCGCACATACACAGCACTTGTGCAAAAGTTAACACATTCAGACTATGATATAGCAAGAACATACACAGAGGCTCATGTACACACACTCCTACACTTTAGCTATTCGGGCTGAATATAAAGGCAGTTGCAAATCAGCACTCATTGCACTTAAATGAAGTCGTCTATCGTCATTTTGACTTCAGTGTCTCCCTGAAAAACAAAAGAGACTGGACGAGAATGCAGCCTAGTAAACCGAGCAAAAACATTAAATGTACCCTTCAGTGAAAGTCTCGGAGGCAGGCTGTCTAAAAAGCTCCGTGGGTTCGGTGGATTTCTCACGTGGATTCCTCCTCTGTTCGGTTTTTTCTCCAGTGGCTACAATGGGCCTTTTACCGTGCGACTTGAACTAAAGCAAAAATCACAGAGGCGCAGTTTCACAGAGGGATTATACCTGTGGCTGTTCGAGGCCGCAGACCTCGAGTTGCCTCTTCTTTGGTAGAGAGATTGTTTATATGCCATTTTGTTGTGTTGCCTGTTTTCCAAGGCCACGGAATTCAATGTGCACTTCTGGTGGATATAATTAAATGATCGACTGCTGCAGCAACAACATTATATTTTCTGTGTGCTAAGACAGTGCTACGGTTATTTAATTTGAGGATAAATCTAACAAGTACCACCGACACATACAAAGTCAGTGAAAGCACTAAATTAAAGCTGTTCAATTTCACTGTACATTTTCAAAGGACAGCAGAAAATTGACAGTAGAACATTTAAACTAATCTGGGTGCTTTACATAGAACTTGTGTTACAACTTGTGTGTTGTGTTAGCAGGTAACTTGAGCCCACGGATTCTCGGATATTTAATGAAATAGAAGTCAGGTTTTTTTTTTTGGGCATCAAATTTGTCAACCTGTCGATTATTTAATCTCGTCACTGAGCCCCGTCTGATGAAATTCAGCACTGAATTTATCAAATATTAGGTCAGGACATTCTTAATTATTTTATGTTTTTCTGATTTTTGAAAAATGATTCTACAATACCAATAATAAAATGTTGGACAGTGTCCTGGAAGACCAAGATTTGTTTCCTGTTCCCTACACACAGTCGGCATTGTTTTTTTTTTTTTTTAACCGTGACCACAGTCGTTCCCTAACTGTAACCGAGTGGTTATTATCGTAACCATGGCAACAAAGTTCCCCTCACCTTAACGGAGTACCCGTTTTTCTGAACCCAAACCATGATTTTTTTCCAACCCTATCCCAGTCGTTTATTGTGCCTAAACCAAACCTTAACAACAGCAGTGTGAGATCACAGACCGAACAGACGGTTTCCTGTAGCTTCAAGGGGTCAAGCGAAGAAAACAAAAACTTTTCCCTACCCTCAACAACACGCTGCTGATCTACCTCCATGCAGTATGTGCTGCGAAGACAGAATCAGAAAACTGAGTGCAGCAGCCACACCTGCAGTCTTGCTAAAGGGAACATTCGGATTAAACATTTACAAAAGAAAAAAATCAAAGGAACTACTTCGATGATATCACAGAGTTAGATTAAAAAAATGCACAAGTATTCTACTCTATAACCAAAGTCAATGTCTTTTTTAAATCAAGCAAAAACAGCAACACAAATAGGACAAAGTTTATGGCGGTCTGAGACAAAACAAAGGAACGTCTCAGGCCACAAATCTACTGATCAAGAGACTTTAAATATTTTTTATTCACCTCTTCACCTATTCAGGCTGACATTAGAATAAAATCTTTATTTCCTTTTTAAAATCTGCAAGAACAGTCTCCCGATTTGCAAAAGTCTTTACCAAAATGAAGAAATTGAGCAGAAAAAAAATGTTTTAATCATGTCATACTAAATGATTAATCTACTGATAATATAATTATTATACCATTATCATTACACAATTACATTACTCTAATTAAGATAGTCTTTAAACAGTTGTTACTTGATTGGAGTCTACAGAAAAAAAAATGACAGAAAAAAGATTATTAGTGTGCATGTTAATGTGCTCATTAACTCTATAAGGGTGTTTGTCAATATGAACTGCATGTATTGTTTCAAGTGTGTGTTTGTGTGTGTGTGTGTGAGTGAGTGAGTGAGTTAGTGAGTGAGTGAGTGAGAGAGAGGGAGAGATGTCTGCTAAAATTAACCCGTAGTCTTAAGGTCTGTATGGAAATCAGAGACTTCTATTTTTTGAAAGAGGTTTCAAAAATCCAATCAATGCATTTTCACGGTAATAAAGTCTTATATTAGAAATCTCAGTATAGCAGTTTAGATAATAAGACAAACACTATTCTCAGCAGTTAATTAGGACTCTTTCCAACACCATCACAATGAGCCATCCAGAAAACCCTCCTCCTCCTCCTCACGTCGATAAAGACAGACACCTGTCGGATGTGAGTTGAATCGAGGGTTTATTCAACATCAGTCTTGACCCCGATGATAAGCATTTATTATGGTAACTTTAATGCACAAACTTCATAAACTTGATGCAGCACATCTGCATCAAGCTTGTGCGGAGCAGTTAATTGTAACTATGGAGTGTTAACTGTTCTGATTCAGTTCATGTGGCCCCACGAGGACAACAGCACTCAAAGTCTGGTGGCACGGAGGGAGGCATATTATGACTGAGTGTAGTTTAATGATTGAGCGCCAGTCTGGAATTTAAAATGGATGTAATAAAATCAAATAATGAACGCGGCAAGAGCAGCTTCTTATTCATAGCTGGTGACCTTCAGTTTTGGCGGCTGATATAACAAACGATGTTGCCAGCAGTTTTTATCAGCTATAGCTAACCAGCTAATTAAAGTTTGCTCAGTGCGCTGACGGAAAACTTTTCTGCTAACAATCCCACAATGCATTCAATGAATGCGAAAAGTACCGTCGCAAGACTCAGCATCTGACAGTGATGATGTAAAATGGCGACATTCAGCAAGCGCCCCAAATCTCAATTTACTGCACACTACTGAGTAATCTATGGAGTGTCTATTATATAGGGAGTAGTGAATGAGTGGATGAGGACACAACCTCAGTCTCTGGCTCACTAGTTTTAAATGAGAACCCTGTGAAAGCGTCTGATGACTACATATATGCCAAAGACTGAGGCTTAAGTTGCATATCCATGGAAAAAAGTTAGCATCCAGTTGTTCCATATGGACGACACGGAAATAAAGGTGCAGCAGTGTTCTTGTATTGCAGGAGCGCTAGTCGGCCCCATTATAGCACAGTAACGATAAGAAAAAAGGTCAGCTCTAACTGTTATACCGTTATAACCTAACCATGTTTGTTACGTTAAGTCCTCATCTGGGCTATTTGTCCCAACCTGTAACCCCAGAAAAATGTAGTTAGCTGAAGAAATACTGCTTGTTTCTGTGTTTATTTCATTTATTTTAGAGCAGGTTTTAAGGTGTGAATATTAATGAACACAATAAGTTGTCAAAGATGTGCTGGCAGCTTGTTTCGGTAACGGAGGAGGTTTTGGAGTTTTGGATTTGTTTTGTTCAGAATTGGACGAGTTTTATTCGTTGACTGTTGTTATATTTTCAAAGCCAAAATTAAATCTGAAACTCCAAATACCCGCAGAGAGAAACCTGACATTGCAAATCCCTATCCACTTCCAAGAGGCCAAAGCAGAAGGGTACGGACTGATGCTCATATTGAACTATATTTGCTTGTTTTCAACACTGCTATGCAAACAAGTTTGTCATCTTTACCTCTAACAAAACTTGGAAGAAATACAGTTTATAAGAACTAATAAACAAGCGGCTGGAGATTCCATGTGTCTCTTGTTTACTAGTTCTTGTAAAGTACTCAAACAATGTGAAACTAAATACACAGTGTTGTTGCACTGTGGTTCCAACCATGGAAAACAACCTGAACGATCTGACACCACAAACCTCCGCACTCACTCCCGAAGGAATAACAGTTGTTTTCAAACCACAGTGACAGAAGTATTAAACACTGAGCTCTGCTGAGACAGGGTGAAATTAATCTTGGATAATATTCATGTCTTCTCTCTTCTTCTTCTTGTAGACGTGTTAAAAAATAACCCAGAATCCTTGGATGACTCGGGTAATATGTGTGCAAACATCTCCACTTGATATATCTCCTCATATAGCAGATAGGCCCGTATGTCAATCTTTCTTAGCTTGGAGCGTCCTCCTACACACATCAATTATTCTTGTCTTTGTACACCTATTTTTCTCAGGTGGAGACAGGAGTCATCTCACATTAACTCTGATTTTAAAAAAAACAAAACATGAAAGCTATAGTAGCCTTAGCAAAGCCTTAGGGATAAGTCAGTTATATCAAAAGCTGTCCATGTTTACATAGTTATGGCTATTTTTGAAGTTAGCCACACTGTGTGTGTCTAACTTGAGTTTTCATTGCTTACAGTACCTGAATGCCATTAAATGCCTTGAGAAAATAAACAAATCGATCCTCGAGGCAAGTTAATGGAAGGTTACAAGGGCATCGCCGAAAACAGATATCTAGTGAGGGGAATCTTAAAAGCCCCGAGAGGCTGATAAATACAAAGAGCAGCACCTAGCGTTTTTTAATCTGTCTACGATTCCTTGAAAGACACATCTGTATCCTTTACAAGTTAATGATTACGATCAGAGAAGAATACACAAGGTGGAGCAAAGGGGCATCTGCAAGGACAGCTATTAACTGTGCATGAGACAGACACTGAGACAGGCCCTTGTAGAGTTTGCTTTTTTAAGATAAAGGCAAATCTTTTTAGTAGCATTGAGGACTGTTTACGAGTGCAGACAAAAACTAACACATGTACAACAAACCATGTCAAGATAACAACTGTAGGATTAAAAATGAAGTGGGAGCCGTGTTGAAAATAATTTTCAAAAGTGCACTGAGTCAGTGTATCCTCCGGTGTCTGTCAAGCGTGTATACATTTGGGAAAAGACCCAACAGCTTTCGTATGTCAAAGCTACAGATGGATCAAAAATCACAGCAGCAACTACATGCACTAAAATGTTAAAACGCTGAGAGAAAAAAAAAAAAAAAAATCCCACAGCACTGAAATGAAATTGAGTAAGAAGGGAAGATCATAAGAAATATTTGGCTGCGATAACAGCGAGGAATGGGAGAGATTAGAGGATTATGCCTTCCTGGATGTTACTGATGGATCAAAGATGTGTACACAAAAAAGGTAAGCCTTTCAGAAATGAAGAATGCTTATTATTCTCCACTGATGCACATTTATTCATTTTTATGGGATTTCAGAGAGTTTCAGCAGCCAACCAGTCATGAAACAGACTCAGTAAACTGCACGGAGGAGAAAACCCGTGTTTTATGTTACAAAAAAAAAAACAAAAACTGGAGTTGTGTGTTTTTGTATGAGATCAGCATCTTACGGTTTAGTCAAAGTTTAGACTCATAGAGGATGATGAAGCATTGGAAGGAGAGATGCAGGGTCGGGCCACCAGGACATAGGACGATTTGACAATGATTCTCTGTGTGTCTTTTAACAACAACTGAGTAAGTTTAAACTGGAGTCGTGGTTCCCAACCTTTTTGGCTTGTGACCCCTACAAAAAACAGCTGCATGTAGGTGGGGCTCCTTGGCCTATTTCATCTTCCCTCCAAACGTCTCAGATGATTTCAAGGAATTGGTCAATATTTCACAAAAACAGAAAAGATTAGAGTTCAATAAAATGATGAAAATGTAAAGCAGGACTTTTTCCCCTTTTTCGAGAGGCCATTTTTCTGCAAATTAAGTACTTTTACTTTTGATAAAGCACATTTTGCTGTTAATAATTTGTTCTTTTACTAAAGTAAGAATACAAATGGAGGACTTTAACTTATAACGGAGTATTTTTACAGTATTGGATTGGTAGTTTGACCGAACTTCTTCCACCACCAAACATTAATAATAGGCAATGTAGGTCAAATCCAAAAATTCCTGTTTCTGCAATTCAGTGCTTTCTTTTACTAATTAATAACCCCCTTAATCCACAGTTATTCCATTCAATTCCATTACAAACTTGTCCTGTACCTCCAAACATTTTAAAAACTTTAAATTTAAACTTTGATTTAAATTCTAATAGAGATCTTAATGTTTCCATTGCATTACCGGATACTCGTGCTGAATTTTGATAGCCTGATTCATATAGGACTGGTGTTCTGCTTATTGACGTCTGTTTTCCCAGATGGAAAACAATCGAGCCGATCAGAGCTTTGTAGATGAGATTTAGAACGGAGATGTCGTCTTCCTGTGCCAGGGCCAAAAAACTGGTGACAAGAGATGAACACAGCTCGAGAAATTAGAGAAATAACAATTCTGAAATAGTCTATTTCTTCAATCAACATGGCAGACATCAAGTTGACCCGCTACAGCATCTGTATGGAGTGAAAATGCTACTCAAGCTCAAGCTACTGAAGGGGAAATAAAAGGGGAAAATTGGACATTTAGGGGTAAACCTGATTTAAAATGAAAGAGGACCCTTCGGGGTCACAAGTACAAGGAACCCACTAAACAGATACAGCAGGAACACCCAAGGAAGTGGGGATCTACACACTGCAGGTTTGTCTCAGTGCCTTAATTTAGATATAAATTACTGTCATTCCTTCTTTGAAACCGCTCTGTTGTTTCCCACCATGCATCAAATCCCCTGGTGTCTTATTTTTAAAACCCAATTTCCTATTGTTTACCGTCGCATCAGTGCCACTCACACCATCAAGTCTGTAATATAAACTCAGAACCAATTTCTTTATAAATCCGCCCCACTTTAATAAAGCTAAAATGCAAAAAAATAATACGACCGGGGCAAAGCAGAAGAAGAAGAAAAGGGAAAACAATGAAATCACACGGCTCAGCAGTAAACACAGCGATTGATGGGTAGAGAACGCATTCATTCAGCTTTATAGGCGGCGACAGCAGTGGTGGATATGTCTGTGGTACCCTGTAAATATGGATATTTATGTTGAACAGGCTGCACAGTGAAGCCTGCTGCAGTTTACAGAGGTCATTTCACCACAAACAGCTAAGAGTTTGATTACCCATCAAACTCTCAATTACAACTGAGCTGTTTCATTGTTTTATCACAGCGAACCACAGCATTTACAACGTGACTCTTTCGAAGGCGCCAGGAAACATCGGACAGAGATGACTGATTGAAATCACCTTGGATGATAACTAGAGGTGGGTCTGATCATATGGCATAGGCCGTACACCGCTACAGGCTGCTCTCTTAATATTCTCACCGAGACCTCTTCAAACGTATCAGGTCAAAGCTCCATTAATTAGCAAGGAGGAGGATTCCAAAGGGATGGCCATGTTGCTCTGTCTCTATCATGTAAGGAGGCGGTTGTCCGCTGACATTAGAAATGAATATTTTCATTTTGCAGCGAGAGACGAGGACAAAAACTCGACTTCCCTGTTATGCTTTATTAGCATGCAGGTCTGTTAGTGCGACCTGCGTCACTGTCCCAGTGTCGGTGTTGGTAACGTCAGGTGAGAGCTGTGACGCACAAAACTATCGCTAAGATCAAATGTCCTTGTCTGAGAATAACTAACAATAATTAATGTTGATGCATAATGAATAATGTTAGATTACTATTTCCTACTTCATGGGCTATTTGGGTTTCTGCGGTAATGGCTATGCAACAATAATAATAATAATAACGATAATAAAAAAACACAGCATTCGAGTACTGATTTTGAGGTCGATTACCATGGCAGCCACACCTTCGCTTCTCGTTTAATCTGTCCAGCTGTCTGCACAGGCCGCATAACGGCTCATGCTTTACTGGTGCCCTATCCCTGTAAATGCGACCCAGGCGTATTCTGAAGCTTCAAGTCTATTTTTTCTGCATTTTATGTTCGTAACCAACGATGATTGTGCGTTGGGCTCTGAACACTTCCAAAAACACTGGCGACGTAGAGCTCAGAACTGTGCTTGAACGCCTCCATCAGAGCTGCTTCTGCTCATGCCATGCCATCTGAGGAGATGATGGTCTCACAGCTAATAGTAGCTAACTTAGCTAGTGTAGATATTGCCGTGTAACGTTCACTGAGTCTTCACTTCTTGTTACACTAGGCTACATTTAAGCATATACTGTATAACACATGCATTTCCTTTTCATTTCATTTCACCAGTAAAAGAAGAAGTAAACTGACCGTGTTCACCCCAGTGATAACATTCGGCTATAATTAGCCTCATCACGGAAAAACAGAAAATCCCTGTGATCATGTTAAATCTAATCTAAAGACAAACGTTTAGCAGAATAAGCGAAAAAGAGCAGGTTTTCTCTCAGGCCCAACTGACATAGGGTGGCAAGTGAAAAATGAAAACAATCTGGAGAGAAGGAGCGAAAGGATTTCAGTGATTACGTCTTTGAGCAGAAGGTGGAAATTGGTGCACTTACATATTCTGGATAACCTCAAGCACTTTAGCAGCACTTTATTTAGAAATTAAGTAGTTGTTTGTGATAACCACACTATTTGATCTCAGTTGGTCTCATTGTCCTCCAGGAGAAATGTGGAGCCTCTTATTGCTACACGTTCTCACGCCCGACCCGTCACATACACGCCACTTGGCCAGGGCCCCTTTGGAGTCGTACAGGGTACACTACACCACGAATGAAGCGCTACATTTACTAATGGCAGTCGAGACACCAGGAGGTGGTTGAGGTGGATGGCGGGTGTACAAAGCGCACGATTGTCACACCAAGTCACTGTGAAATTTTTCTGTATTAAACAATTGCACAATCTTTCCCTAACCTTAACCAAGTGCTTGTGAGAGTCTAGACATAACAAAAAAAAGGTTTCATAATGCTGTAGTCACTACATGTGGATATTGTACAGCAAGATCGGATTGTTTGGTTGAAAACAAATAAGATGTCTGAGAACATTTTACTGTTATGTTCAATGTCTACGTATTTCTGACTTGCCAAATATGTAAATTAACAACAGATCCTCATTATGTAAATATAAAACATAATCTGATCTGAACTGTTTAGTTGTACAGAAATGTAATTTTTAGGAGACGGCTCTACTATTGGACTACCCTGCCTGTTGAAAAATGACACTAAAGGGGTCCTGACCGAGCGTCCTTATCATGTATTCTGTACAGGTACTGTATGAACAGTTTGGAGAACAAATCATGTCAGTAAGAATCATGCTTAGCTTGGAGCCAGATTTGTTTGAACTATCTATTACTGTACGGCAGTTGATAGAATTAGTAATGATGGCTTCATCCTCTACTGTTGTCTTGCATTCATACATCTTGGATGACAGCTGGTTGACATGCCTTGCCTTCATCGTCTCTACTGAGATGAACAATCATATTCAGCCAATTTGCGTATAATCGACTTCCTCTTTTCTATTGTAAATACAGACAGATTAAACATGTCTCAGCATTTACGGGCCCAAAGCTGTGTAACATGGCTGAAAGTGCCAGACAAAGAAAGTGGAAAATCAAAAGCAACCAGAAAATTGGAAATGCTAGCCACAACAATGTCTGCACTATCTCTGCAACTGCAGATGTCCAGCATGGTCGGACTGTTAGTCTGACAAAACCATATCAATGAATACTTCAGCTTGTCCAAGAGGTATTCTTACATATTTGTTTACCCAACATAAATATGTAAGACGAAGGTGGGCTTTGAGCTTTATTTGGTCTTATTAAATAAGAAGCAACCCTGCTAAACACTGTTTTCGACTTCAGAATAACTGTGAGTGGGACACGCAGGTTGGTCAACGCTCAGTAATTGTCAGAGACATTTGCCGTTTCATTTTTCTCTTCCGATACCATCTTGCTACAGACGGCAGCCGTCTGACTGCTTCCTTGGAATAATTTCTGCCTTGAACAGAAATCAAAAAAGATGTTTAAACCCCCGCAGACAGAGACCAGAGCCTCCTCTCATCTGCAGAACAGATGTAGAGACGGAACGAGTGATGAAAACTAAGGAGAGGAAAGAGGCAGAGATAGCTCAGGAATCTTGTTCTTGTTTATGTGAGAGGAGCGTTGAGTTGAGTTTGATTAAAGATAACCAGGGAGAGAGGGAGAGGGAGACGGAAGGAGGAGGCTTGAGAGAGAGAAGCAGAGGAGGCGCAGGAGAAACATCTTTAATGCAGATTGTGATGCGAAGCTCAGCTTTGAGGTGTGAACTTGTGTGATGATAAGGAGTGTCTCACAGCTCAGCCTCCTTTAGCACGAAGTGCCCTCAAATTAGAAGTTTAATGTATCCATAAATACAACACAACCAGGTCAGATCCTGTCGCGTTTATTTTTAATAAGAGGAATCTGCCATGTTTAAAGAGCATCACCCATTGTACTGTAGTACCACAGAAGTTTTAGGAAAAAGATCTCAAATAAGTTATTTGGTATATTAACACAGTTGTGTAAACGCGAACCATTTGTGTTATCAAAGAAAAGTGGGAGGCGATTGTAAGGGAGACAAATGAGAAACAAAAAGATCACACTAAAGAACTTTAGGTGTGGATTTTTGTAATCGACATACAATCATAGATGGGTTCATGAGGTAAATAGCATCCATCAAGTAGGACAACCAATCTCTTATCAAGACTAAGAGTCTACAGCCATGCTTGTGGTTCTGTGGGGCTGTACTTGGGCACAGCAAGCTAACACGCTCACAATCACAATGCTAACATACTGATGTTTAGCCAGTATAATGTACTAGTACTAATTGTAGTAAACAGAAAGTACAGCTGAGGCTGATCGGAAAATTATTGCAAGAATTTAGTCCTAAACCAAAGTATTGGACTGATTGAATTTGTTGATATGATGGCGGTAGAAGAAAAGTTAAGAGATCACCAAAGTTATACTACAGTTCATCCTGAGGGGGACATGAATATAAGTACAGAATTTCATGGCAACCCTTCCGTGTGTTGTCGGACATTTCACTGAAAACCAAACATGTGGACCTTATGGTGGCAATAGAGAAAAAAAAAAGTCAGGAGATGACCAGCGTCATCAGGGTTCATTCTCTGGGAACCATGAATCTCTGTAAAGAATTTTGTGCCAATCCATTTAGAAGATATTCATATATTTCAGAGGATAAGTGAACAATCTGACCAACTGGTGGCCCTACTGGAAAAGTCAGAGGATCACCAAAGTCATCAGGATTCATCCTCTGGGCGCCATGGATATGTCTTTCCACTTACTAAGCGATCCAGCCAACTGCTGTCAAGATATGTCACTAAAAACCAAAAAATGTCAACCTTACGAGGAAAAAAAAAAATCAATCACCAAAATCTGTAGGATATTTCTGCTGGGGACCATGATTGTCTGCACAAAATTACACATCAACAACAATCCGGCAGAAATTAGTGCATGGTCTAAAGCATTATGATGGTGTAGAGATACTAAATAATATAAATATAAACAAAAATAATCTCAAATGAGAAAAGGAGAGGGATTGTTTTTTGGCAACAGATAAAAGAATATGTGAGTGAGCAGGAGAGTGTAACACAAGGTGTTTTTTGAGATAAGTTTCAAGGCGAGGCAAGCTTATTTATATTGCACCATTCAGACACAAGGCAACTCAGTGCTTGTTGGGCCTGTTCTAGATGGAGTGACTCAGCTTTTCTGACTGCAGCGGAAAAGTCAGTGAGCCCGGAGGGAGAAGAGCCAACACCTGGTTGGACAGATGAATCCAAGTGACCCACTATGAACATATGGACAGGTTAAAAATTAAAAAAAGTTGTTAAAAAGAAAAATAGTTAAAAATTGCATCGCAAGGTGGCTCAAAACACACTGTAGTAATGTTGGACTAAATACAGCAGCATTACTGCCACCACGACAAAGAAATTAGTACAGTTTCTCCTTACATGTTATTTCAAGATATTTGTCATGTCACAATGGCATTTTTCTAATTATTACTACCTACCTAATTATTAATTTCTTACAAGAGACTTTTGTTATAATGATAAACAATTTTAGCTTATATATATTTTATATCATAAACATTGTTTTTAACTACACAAAATCAACATATGTCGTTAAAAAAAAGAATCCTCTCTCATTACAAGGACACGGTAAGTTGGTTTGTTGTTAAAAAAAATAAATAAATTAGGACGACTGTGCTGTTGCTAATTCACCCGCTGACTCAGGTAATGAAGGACCAAATGTGACAAACGCCATAATCGGGACGTTAGAAGGCTCTGAGACACTGCAGCCTGGAGCGATCCTACAACGTCATGGCCCTCGACATGAAGCCAACTTAGCAAATTTCTTTTTTGTCATGGTAGCAACAATACGCAGCTGTACCCATAAAGCCCGTTAGGTCGTGTTATTGGAAATTCCCCTGTGTTTGACCTAATTCTGAAAAGCATTTGTTTGTGTATGCACACGCAGATAAAACTAAGTAAACTGCGTCTCCAAAGGATTGACGGATGGGTTTGAAACTATTATTTTTGCTCACGATTACATGTGTGTTTACACTGCCAATTGTTTTGTGATTGGCCAGGCTAGTTTTACTAGTGCAACCCAATTTATTAATCACCGGTTTGAAAATAATTAGTAGTTACTAGAGCAACCCTGTCTCCAAGAAATTTGTATATTACTAAAGTATTTTTTCCCCAATTATGTTTCTGATGGCAGATTTTGGCCAGAGGCAATGTTTTGTGAACGGACAAAGTGCCATATTTATGCACTGGAGTCACAGGGATGTGGTCGGGGTGGAGGATGGCAGGTGTTCAAGGTGCAGGACGCTGACACGAGGGACTGGGGTTTGCATCTTGAGTCCTGCATGTGGTTAGTTTCAGGTAACAAAAGCACTTTGGGTAAGAGTAAAGAAGGCTGTGTTTTGTTGTGTTTTGGTGAATGTTAATAAACACTTCAGGTCTCGTGCTTCAAGTCGCTGCACGCTTTTTGTGTATTAAACCAAGACCGTGCTCTTTCCCTAACCTTAAGCGAACGTTGCCAGTGCCTAAGTATAACCATAAAAAAGTTTAACAATGTTATAGTTTCTTTGAACAGATATTGTATTGCATATTTGCTTTTGCAGATTACTTGCATGTAAACCTAATTTCTAGGAGACAGGGTTGACTAAGAACAGAAACTCTTTACTTACAAACAAACTCTTTACCTACAAACTCAAATTGATGTATGAATAGTCAGTGCAATCAGATCCACAGCAATTCAAGTGATTCGCAGCTTCTGAACATTTCACCAGAGAAGGTACAATTAATAGAAGGACATTGCAGTACTACCCACAGGGTCTGAGTGACAGGTGATTTCTAGGAACTACAGTGAAGAGAAAACACAGCAGTGGATTTTAAGCACCAAAGACGCTGCGGAAAAACAACATAAAACGACCCAACATGCGGCTCGCTGCTTCTCTCGCTGCCCATCTCTTGTCAGTAACTGTTCGGTGAGCAGCTCTGGATTTGTCTGTTAAGACTTCGCCGAGGGATCCCCAGCTTCCCGCCTCTAGAGAGAGTTGATCGTGTCGGCAAATTGAAACTCTATGATGATGACTAACATAATGATGCCAGGGAATAGGTTTTACAGAGGGTATTAATCCTCAAAGAACTTTCACCAAGAAAAATTTCTGTACATTTATTGTACTTGGTGAACAAAGTATCTCTGATTCTGATTATAATTACTCAGTCGCGACTGCAACAGCAGCAATTCACACCATGTCTCGGGCTGTTTGAAAGATCTTGACTGCGCAATGTACAGAGTTACAGTACAAGGACTCAAGTAAATATAAATGTCTGTTCGGCTTCTTCATACTGTAACGACATGAAATAGCGATCCAACAATCATTAACGTTTTCATCCTGCATCTTTAAGACTGAGGGTTGCCGCTAAAAAGATATTTTGTTATCGCCCATATGAAACTACGTTTAAACTGCACTGGCAGTTGTATGCCGAGTGCACCAATTTATTGGCCCCCGACACTGGACGCTAAATTTGTTAAACTGCAGGTATGAATAATAAATATACTCATATCAGAAAATGATATATCGCCACAACTAAGACGGGCGCACACAGTCGTCTCCCTTCAGACCAAGAAGGCACAAAACTGTTATTTTCTTGATTTAGTTAGAGACAAAAGAAAAACGAGAAGAGATGAGAAAAGTAGGACAGCCATTCTCACACTGTAACCACCAGGAGAAGACTTGATGAAATGTAAAATGGTAGCAATTATGTTTAATGTAGATCATCTTTTTTCCCTTTATTCCTTCTTTTCCCTTTGTTTTTTTTTTTACCCCCCATTTCTTTTAACGGAGCTGAGCAGAATACAGGAGGGACCTGCGGAGAATGAAACAGCTGACAGTGAAATGAAAACTGAGATTTGAGCCAATGGATTCAGCAGCGAGGCAGAATGTGTAACCCAGAGACGGCACTGAAGGCCGCAGCTGCAGACTGGGGCTGTATTTATTAATTGAAAACTTTTTCAATTATCTTTTTGCATTTACTTTAGTCTGAATGGAGGGAGAGAGTGATGGCTGAGGGCTTTCAGGGTGAGTCATCTTGCAACACATGATGAATCAAAAAAATAAATAATTGAATATTTTCCAAATAGCAAAGTTATACTCTGAAATTTTTTTGCATTGATTAAAGAATATTATATGTGTGTGTGTGTGTGTGTGTGTGTGTGTGTATACATACATATATATACATATATACATATACATATACACATATATACATATACACATATATACATATACATATACATATACATATACATATACACATATACATATACACATATACATATACACATATATATATACATATACACATATACATACATATACACATATACATATACATATGTATATACATATAAATATACACATATATATATACATATATACATATATATACATATATACATATATATACATATAAATATACACATATATATACATGTGTATATGTATATGGTTTCATTGCTATCATATACAGTATCAAGACTTGTAACCACTCTCACCATCTCAAACGCTTCATTTGTACATGCAACGCTCACCTTTACCAGGAGTGACTGAAAAATCAATACGTGCAAATCATTCAACTCAGATTTTGCTGAAATTCCTGTGATCACTGCATTTCAAGCAGGACACGTTCTTCTGCAGTCTGTGAAAATTAGGCTGTCAACACCCAACAACTCATCAACTCTGGACAAACTCCTAGTTCCATGGTGGTCAAGCTAAGAAAGAGGCCGCCTTTATCCTGTATTTTGAAACAATGAGATCTTTCGCCCGACATCAACGAAATAGTGACACAGTTAAAATCAGCCTGAATTCCTCATTCAGCTATAGTTTCAATTAATCAACAGATGGG
This sequence comes from Xiphias gladius, assembly GCF_016859285.1. Lineage (NCBI taxonomy): Eukaryota > Metazoa > Chordata > Actinopteri > Istiophoriformes > Xiphiidae > Xiphias > Xiphias gladius. The sequence continues at coordinate 22,089,957 of NC_053423.1, forward strand.
CTCCAGGGCCAAAGCTTTACAGCAGGTATGGTGAATAATCCAGCGTATCCGGTACGTTATGTTTGGCAGAGCGGAGCCCGTCAAGAAATATGAATCCATCTCCTTCTTTCATATGTCCCTGTCTGACATTGTCTCTATAAAGGCAATAAGACCCAAAATATCACAGATTCTCCAAATCCTCCCTTCTGGTAAGGACTCGAGCCACCTTTTCTAGGCCATAGAATAAATCAGACTCAACTTCTTTTCGGCGAACTGTGAAAGATGCGACTCTCCAGCTTCCACTTCCTGCTCATTTAATCCACTGCTTATTAAACTGCTCCTTTTCTGTGTGTTTCTGTAGATACTCTCCCCGTGGGACAGTTTGTCTCGCTGGAAGCCGCTTGCTGTGGAAGCCCCTACCCAAAGTGGTTTATGAGGGCTCCTACATGGAGCTAGCATGTATCCCCAGCACTACAGTCAAGGCCGTTGGCTTGACAGTTAACCATCAGGGGCTGAGCCCTGATTCTTCATCATCAAAAAACTTTTATAAACGTACTTCTAAATAGACTGTTTCCATTGATTTTTTTTTACTGCATGTGAGGGCTACACATTGCTTACAAAAATGTGGAAATCGGTTTATTATTATTATTATTGTTACTATTTTATATTGCCATTTTATATTTCCACGTATTCCCCTGTAAACCCTCTGATTGGCGTTGCCTCCGTTCATTAAAGATACACAACACAGCTCTGTGGGGTCTACTTTTACTGACGTTCAGTTGCGTAGTGACGGATTTGGTCAAAGTGGAGCATTATTTGGGGCTGAAGAAAAAAATCTTCGGGGCTCCAGCCCCGAATGCCCAGGCCAGGCGACGCCCACGACTACCAGCAATGAAATACAGATAGAGAGACCAGAGACCTCATCGTCTGTCAGATGCCTGAGGCTAACATTTCTTTTTACTCTATGGTCTCTCTCTTAATGTCTGCTCTGTGGATTTCTATCATTTAAAATTGGACCTTATTTCAAAGCTGTATTTAAAAGGACTTCTAGCTATCATGCTGTTTAGTACTCTAGGAATGGTGTCCATTTTACTGCATCCATCACACAGCCGCTGTGTGATGGCAAATATGAAGTAGCAAATATGCAAATATGAAGAGCGGAGCTTCAACATCAATACAACATCTGCAGAAATACGTCTATAGCTCAATATTTTTGTCCCATCTAATACTGTCAAATATCTTTGCCATTTCAAGTTATTTTTGTCACAGAAATAATTTCACTGAAACCGTTTGCTGTAACACACAGAAAAGTATAAATCCCATTTTAACAATAGAAGCAAGCTAGCTAACGTGTCTACCGAAAAAGTAACATACCGTTTAATAACAGATTCCTAGACGGATAAATTGATGTTTTCATGTGAATTTTTGTTGACTTATTTAAGTCATTTTATTTTTGTATACTGAATATGGAAAAAAAGCTTACATTTCAAAATTTTAGAAAGAAAAGCTCATATACCAAGATGCAAAAAGTATTACCAGAGTTTGCTGTTTTTTTTTCTTCTTGTTGCTTGAGTGCAAAGGTCACTTGATTTGGTTACTTGGTCACTTGATTAAAACACCATCCTCCACTGCTGAGCAGTTGAAAAGGTTAATGGTGTTAATTTCACAAAATACTGATTTTGCTGCAGCGACTGAGTTGTGAAAGGCATTAAGGAAAAGTAACTGCATTGTCTTTGGTATAGATCAATATCCGCTGCGGATAAATTCAGATTATCTTGTTCTACAGAGCTTCAGTTTTGTTTTGTTTTTTCAGATAATACACCTTAAAGAGAGGAGAGATTAGAAGTCCTAATTTTTTGACCACAGGCAGAAAAAAGGGATCCAAATAGAATTTAAAAAATCCTTAAAAGATAACAACAATGTTCTGATCTTTAACTGCATATCCAGGAAGATCAACTTTGACAGATAGGAGCCATGTAAAGAAATCTGAGCCAGGAAGAAAAACTGGACATGGGTAGCAATGTGTCCGCTCCACTGACGGTGATAGTCGGGGAGTTAAAGAGAGTGACTCTGTGAGTGTTTGTAGCTTCTGTTTTTCTCTTCTTCTCTCTCCGACTCTCCTCTATTGTCATGAGATCAGGGTGCATAAAATCACTGGGGGACTGATGAACAGATACAAGCGTCATATACACACGTGTCCATGAAATTATGTTAATTGCTGCTGCATAATGTCATCACTAATGCTTCGATAGGTGCACATACATAAAGTAAAAACACACCTGCAGATACACAACTCAAACACTATTCACAATAAAACCCACTCTTTGTTCCCTAAATCAAAGCAGTGTATATGTTTGTAATCTTGTATTAAGAACACACACACACACACACACACACACACACACACACACACACACACACACACACACACACACACACACACACACACACAACTCAGATCTCTTCAGCTGACAAATCTGCACCCCGTGGTAGAGGAGCACACAAATTTGCATCCTCATACAAACACACACTTGCACCTTCTCCCACACACTTATACTCCCATAAAGGCACACAGCAACACACGCACAGCAATGCTCTTTCAAATACACAAACCGAACAGTCAGGCACTTTAAAGTGAGCCCGTCTAATCCTGCAGTAGAAAACACTGCAATGAGTTTTAGCTCTCCTCCTAACCTAGCCGCTAATCTACACCTCCAACTATATACACACAAAATTCATTCACCCAATGACACGAACGCACAACAGACTTACAGCAGGGGTTGCCAGCCCTGTCGATCTTTGAAAAACTCCAAGTGGGTTGTGAAACATTTGGAAAAAAAAAAAATCAGTTGATAGAGTCATTTTGTTCATTTCTTCACCAGTGAAAATTAAAGGAATAGTTTGACATTTTGAGAGATAAACTTGGTCACTGTCTTGCTGAGAGTTAGACGAGAGGATCCCACTCAATAAATATGTAGCTACAGTTAGCAGCTGGCTAGCGTAGTTTAGCATAAAGACTGGAAACAGGGGGAAACAGTTAGCCTAGCGGTCTCCATGCTAAGATAAGCTAACTAGCTGCTGACTGTCGCATCATATTCAGGCAAGAGAGTGGTACCTTCTCATCTAACTCCCAGCAAGTGAGGGAATAGCTGTATTTCCCAAAATGTCGGACTAGTCCTTTAAATGCCAACCATACAGTATTTTATTGATAGAACCAACCGAGACATGTTAGGCCATAACGCTTTGGTGATTGGCTTGATACAGTGGTGAAGCTGCCTTGTGTTGTCCTGGTAACATACAGTACATGGCCACGATTAGCTGGGAAGCCAGGATATAAGAGATTTCAAGAAAGAGAGGAAAAGCCGACAACTTTCATTCTGAATGGGAACACGACATCCTTGCCTGATTTGCCACCAAGAACTTAAAACATCATAACACCAAAAACATTTAATTTAATGAGGACTATCCAAAAATCGCTCTGTGCTCTAGCAAAGTTAGTTAGTTGACTTTCGCATTAAAGGCCCGTAAGCCTTTTACGGACTTAGTCAGAAGCTCCAAAAAACTTCCCCCCACACACACACACACACACACACACACAAACTGAACAGACACACATACATACCCCCCCGGATAAACAGTGATCTGCTCATTTCACAGCTAAACATAACCCCCATCCGTCTCACTTTTGCACGGGAGGAAAATTTCCACGGCAACCGAATATCTGGCCGGTCATCAGCGCTGACCTGACAGATGGGGATGGAGGTTTCTCACTGCAATATGGGCAGATCCGATAAGGACGGAAAAAACACGGGCGGAAAAGTGACAAAATCTGACACCTACACAAGGATTTGGATTTCAGCTTATCTGAGGTTATAAGAAATGAACGTCAGGTAGCACTTTAGGAGTTTCAGCTCAAAATGAGACATCTATCATTTGACACAATTTCCCACAGAAACTGTATTTCTTTTTCTTTCTTTTAAAGAAATAGCAAGTAATTTAGGTGTTGAAGTGATAGCACTCTTACATGTCGAATACACTGTAGTTTACAAGTGCTGAGGCTAAATTTGAAGTGTTTTTTTTTCCAACACAAAATAAGTTTAAAATGGAAACATTGCCAGAGCACTGAAATGCTCTGACTCACCATTTATTGACAAGATTTTCAAAGCCTTGAGCTCTTGCTTAGGTTATTTTGTTGCCCGTTTCAGCCATGGTGTACATATTCTCTGATGCTGTTCTGAACTCCACTTTGGTAATTAATCCTTGATTTAACCCCTTCGTCAATATAAATAAACCCTTAACATTTTCCTCTGTCTTCTATTCTGTCAAAGAGTTAGAGGGATTCTTTGACAGACTGGATATTGAATCAGTCAAAGGGTGGGCTTTTCCTTCTCATCCTGTGGTTTTCACTCTCAAAAGAATCGGGGAAGATGGAAGCTGGGCTGCTGCCCAACACAGACAATGCTTTGCACTATATATAAAAAAAACAAATGGCTTGTTTTGTGTTGGTAAGTGTTATAATCTCATATTCATTCACAAAGACTTATTTTCACTGGAAGGAGAGAACAAGAAGAAAAATCCACCCATGGGTGAAGATAACGTCCCTTGTTTCCAAGTTCAGAAATGAGTCACAGCTAGCATTCGCTCACTTTAGACTAGCTATGACTCATCCATCTCATTCTATCACATTGCTGACTGATGAGAATTTGATTTGACAAAAAAAAATAAATTAATTTCTCATTTTAGAATTTCCCACATATTTTGAGAAAAACAACATCTACGTGCCTGATGGATGCTAAGAAATCTTCCTCTGTAGAAGTCTCCTAGTGAGAGAAAAAAAAAAAAAAAACCAAACCTTTCTCCTGTGGTGTTTGTTGTAGCGGATTTTGAATAGGATAGTTTAAAAGTGTGAAAATCAAGAATTTATTGATCTTGTCAATGTTGAGTAAACAAAGGTCAGTCAAGGGTCTGACACAATATTTCATGCTGTGTGGTAAGACATGATATTTTTCTCTCTAAATTAGACAAGCTCCATTGTTTACTCCTGCCACAAAATATTGGCGAAATCATTTTTAAACCTCGGCTGTATGAAAACAAATCTATATCCCAGGCTTCTGTGTTGATCCTCAGACAGGTTCAGCTCCAGACAGCCAAGGCATCTCCATGGGTTGGGCTGATATATTTTATTCACGAAAATCCCGTATTGTCAAGGCCATCTATACCATTGCTAGAAAAACCTAGAAGGCCTTGTTGAATATCCTTCAAATTCAGATGCTTTCAAGGAAGTCAATGTAGTAAAGTAGCAGTCATGTTTGTCTCAGAGGGCTTTGTATGTGTCGGTGTGTATACTTTGATGACACTTTGTTTTTTTTGTTTGTTTGTTTGCTCCTGTATGTCAAGAATGAACCAATCAGTCCAAACTAAGCTTGCTGCATTAAGGTATTGTATAAATTAAAAATCATACTTATTAAAAGGGGCTGTATGTAAGTTTTTGCTATTGCTACATAGCCAACGCTAGCATTACCACCTGTTCACTTACCAGTCTAGAAGAAACGCTGCGAGTTCAGCATCAAATTTCTTTCCCTTACTCGCCAAGAGCTGTTTTCAGTGGTGGAAAGGCCAATGTTAACTCTTGCTTTGCTTCTATTTCTATCAATTCTTTTCTTCTACCGAAGTTAACACACTAACCGGCTAGCCCTGGCCCATCTCGTCACTTTCTGATAGTGAGTCACTGTAGCGTTCAGTCTGCCCTCAGTCCATCATGAGAGGATGAAGAAGTAGCGCTGCTGAGAGGACACATTATAACCCCCTGCCTTGTGAATGTAATGTTGGCTGAGGCGCTTGGTAAGTGACCATCACCACCACCATCACCACCACCACCCGCTTTCTGCAAGACGTTCGGTGGAAGAGAAAACTTCCAAATGGCTCCTTTAAATATCTCTTCCTTCTGCTGTGAACACGGTAAGTCTTGCTTTTGTAAAGGGAAAACTGTACATCAAATTATAGTATAGTTAGGCACAATCTTGTGTAATGGATTCTTTTGGCCAAGTCATACTCTTACAGGGAATTACAGTAGGGAAAAGTGGTTTTTTTGGTCCAAAATTTGAGGATCATGCATCTGTACGGTACTTTTCTAATGCCTTAAGTTACAACTGAGCAGAGATGTAGACTTTGGAATAGAACTGTAACAATTAGTTGAGTATTTGCTTCATCAATTTTGATTAAAATTATTAAATGTTTAAGCCATTTAATCACACAAAAACGTCAAATATTGGCCCGTTCCAGCTACTCAGTTATAACCATTTACTGCTTTATTTTTTTTCTGTCATTTTAAACTGAACAGCTTCGACTATTGGTCAGACAAAACTATTTCAAGACGTCACTATGGGCTCTCAAACCTTGTAAGCGTCTGATGTCATTATATTTTGACATTTTGTAGACTAAAAGATGAATACATTAATTGAAAGAATATTTGGCATATTAATCGATAATGATCATTCATTTTTAGATGCAACCCTACAGTACTTGGCACTTGACTTGGACTTGATTCAAAAGACTTCAAAGCAGCTGTCCAACCGAGACAAAGAAAAACCAGAAGTTGGACAGCCTAGATCACACAATGATGCTGCAGTAGAGGAAGCACAAGAACTGCCATGGGCGAAAAAATTAATTTCTGGGTAGACAGATGTAGAAAGGCTACAACTGATGAATCATAAAAACTCCCACTGCCCAGAAAAAGGTGGGTTCACTAGTGTTAGATCTTCAGCATCACAGCCTGGGGTGGTTAAAAACAATGAAATGTTGCCAACATGCAAAATCCTGACTGGACATCTCTGAGCTCCGTGAGGTTCTCATCCTTTTATTATTGATTGATTTAGGATCAGAGAGTTAAAGTTACACTCATGTTCACAAGCGTTTAAAAGCAACATTACTTCTAAAAACCAGTAAAGTGATGCCAGAAATGAGATAAAATCATAAGTGTTTCCTGCACAAGTTGAAACATCAAAGAGACTTTTGATTCAGATGGATATAAAAAGAGGTTGGGTCATCAAGGCAGGTGGAAATTAAAGCCTGAATGTAATGTTATGACGAACGGTAAAAAATGGCTTTATTGGGGAAAAGAACAAGACGTGCCTACATGTACTTTTGTCTGAACATCAATGTTAAGGTCACCATCAAAGTCTAGCAGCTCTAGCTGCAAGCGTTATATGAGCTGATAACTTGATTCAGAATGAATGTGGCACTTTAACGGCTTGGCTATCTGAAATTCTGAAATTACGGGGGTCAGCAACATCTGATATGAAGTGCTCTTTAGATGCACTTCATTAAAGAAATGCTCCAGGATTCTTAAGGGAGTTGAAATTTCATTCTTTTAGTTTGAAATGACTAAATAGAAGACAACTCAATATCCTGATTAGAAAAAAAGGAGTGCAGAGCACCACTAAAAAAAAAAAAAAACACACACACACACACACACAGTCAGGTTTCCTTGATAGTGAAAGCTGAAATTCGCTTTTGATGAGGACAGCGGAATTTCTTTCTTTTTCTCATTTTAATTAGTAAATACTTGGATGGACAGGCACAAAGAGAGCCAGAGACACAAGCAGACAGAGGAGTACCTGGCTGCGGCCTGCAGAACAGCGCGGGGTTCAAAGTCCACTAAACCTAATCCTAACCATCCAATCACATCAACGTTAACCCTGCCCAGTTTCGACAATTAAACCAATCATGAAACAACGGCTTTCCTCACCTGGCTCTGCTCCACACCTGTCCCCAGTCATCTCGTTGCCTCGCAGTACAAGAACCCCAGCTCTTCTTCCACTCATCGCCGGATTGCTCCGTCAGCTCTTTTACTCTCTCGGCCACTCAGTATCGTGCATACTAGAGTATTCCTGCGTCTGTCCTCGTGCTGTTGCTAGCAGTTTTTCTGCTTTGCCTATTATCCCCAGTGCCTGCCGCATCCGCCAAGCCATCTCATCTGCTAACGCCACTTCAGCTAACCATCCAGCCCTTCCACTCTTCAGCCAGCTAGCCATCTGCTGCAGCCAGTCTCTGCCATTCATCTCACTCGTCAGGCTGCCCGTCCCCTTCCAACGCCTGCTGCCATCTCCCCCCACCTTTACCATTCCTATTCTAATTAAACTCACCATCCACAACCATTTGTTTGTGTCTTTGTTGGGTCCAAAAAAAACTGTAGCCTTAATAGGTGTGTTCTTTACCAATTGGGACATTCTGTGTCAAATCAGATAAGGTCGTTGCAGCACTGTCTCAGATTTTGTTCAAACCTTGTCTATATCATGAATGGGTCCCCAAACCAAGGACAGTAAAAATATTTCTGTTAAAATCCTAAGTTTTTAAATCTTTTCAGCCCTTGTTAATATGAACTTTTATAGCCTCGAAAAGCCTTACCTGGGGAAACCATGTTTGGGCATTCATATCTTGACAATTATTGTTCCTAGCCTCACCGAACTTTGTAGGACAAACATCGGTCTATCAAAACCATTAAAAGGCTGTACTGCATGCCATTTTGTGTTTTTTTAAGGCCCTAGATTTGGAAAAAAGGGCAAAATTCCTAAACAAAAGTGAAAATTTAGGGCATTACAAACCCACATTTTTGCACCCATATGATATCAATCATTATTTTTTCTGCAAACACAATCTTTTATTGATTTTGTATAAACACAGCAAACCTTTTTTGCAGAAACACATTTAGATACTCCAACTGAAGCTCGAGAGGGCCATTAGGATACCACTTATTCCCTGTTATACCAGAGATTTTATCAAAATATTTCACTTCTTTTCAATATCCAGGACACTTTTCCAATCTGCAATGCCCTCTATTCCAAGGATCATACTGAAAACATGTTTATCCTGTATTTTTTACAATTCCTATGACACAGAAATTCAATAATCACGGAGATACTGAGGCAAAAAAAAAAAAAAAAAAAAATGTAATCCTGAAGTGGAAGTTTTTCTGCCATAGGTAAAATATCTCTCAAATCTGTGTCTATTTTTGTATGAAGGAAAAATAGAAGGACAATGGCACTTTGTACTCTTAATAACCATACATCATGCAATTTCCATGTACATTTTTATGTTCCTACTAACTGACCCACATACCATTTTGGTCCTATGAAAATTAGCACAAAATGCTACCACGCCGAGTTTTAACCATAACATCTTCATGTTCATTAGTGGCAAAGGCCTCAAATATTGGCAAAATTAATAAAAGACTGCATTTGAATTAAAAATAATGATTGATGGCTTATGGGTTTAAAAAAAAAAAACCCTTCAATATCACTCTTGTTTAGGAATTTTGCACTTTTTCAAATCAAAGCCTTATGAAAAGAACAATAGGCATGCATTACTAGCTTTTACCGGTTCCGTCATAGCTAGAACATTTTGTGTACCATCCTACAGAGTTTGGTGAGGCTAGGAATGATATTTTACGAAAAATGAATGCCCGAACATGGCTTCCCAGATAACGCATTTTTGAGTGTAAAATTATAAAAAATTATCAAAGGCCAAAAATATAAAAAATAATAAATTGAACTAAAATATTTTACAGGCCTTAGTTTTGGGACCCAAACATTATATAGACAAACTCTGAACAAAACCTGAGACAGCGCTGCAACCACTTTCCTGGATCCTGTCAGACTTGACACAGAAAGACCCAATTTAAAGTTACAACCGGTGCTTTTTAGAAGAAGAAAGGATAGTGAACAAATTCATCAGGTGGCCATAAACATGACTCCAAATCAATGTTAAAGCTGTTCTTTGTCTGCTCAAAATGTAAATAAGCAACTGTTTGCTAACAAGTTCACCATATCTATTGGTTATCTCATTTCTGGCCACTTTTGGTTTTTAGAAGTAATGTTGCTGGGTGTAATTTTAATTCTCTGATCCTAATAACACTTGCTTGAAAGGTGATAATGTATCATAGTCCTGTTCACAGTTTCAACGGTATTTCAGCTGCACAAAAGTGACCAAAAGTCAGTTATTTCTGCTTTAAATTTCCCTCTGTTTCAACTGACCTACAGAAAACAGTGTGCAATAAATATTGTACCATATACAGCAGTGATTCTGAGCCAGGGGTACATGTACCCTAGAGGGTACTACGGCAGCTGTCAGGATCGACCAGGAAAGATTGTGGAGTAGCTCAGCTTATTAGAAAAACCCCCCCCAGAAATTATGACTTTGTAAAAAAGAATAAACCATATCCAAATATCTGTGTTTAGGAGAACAATAACCATTCAAACAGAATTACCAATTGATGTGACTATAATTTTTATACTGTCACAATAACAAACTACAAGCTAAAATACACCGACTGCAGGACTGGGAAACACTTTGCACCAATCTGAGCCACCACATGCTTTGCTTGAGAGTGAATGCAAAGTAGGTAAAAAAAAAAAAAATGAGCACAGGAATAAATAGAAAAGTAATTTACATTTAGGTTACATAGTTGAAACATCTTATTTTTGCCTCTTCAAGCGGTAGAAGTATGTATGCAAACTTGACCAAACCTAAATATCTAAATGTCCACAATTCCAGGATCCCGACAATATGTCTTACATGAAAAACACAATTTTATAAAATTAATATTGTTAAATTACATTCTGCTTCAAAGCCATTTTCAAAATGATTGGTGGCGTTGATGAAGGTGTATTTCAGCTAATCTAACGGGGCTATGAGGCTTAGTCAGACTAAAGTGCTGCAAAAATCCGAGGAAAGGCAAGGAAAAGAATGAATATTCCACTGTTCTTGTGCCTCCATCCTGAACCTCCACACCATGAAAAGAACGGGTAAAGAAATAACAGCAGACATCCATTTGAAATAAAAGGCCATTCATATGAACACGCGTACCCAAAAACTGAAATAACCTGGACCGAAACACACAAAAAAATAAAAAAAAAACAGACATGACGAATTGGATCACTAAGTATAGCACAGAACACTGCAGGAGCCACACAGTGGGAGAGGAGGAAGGTATCCTGAGGAGCAGGAAAGCAGGACGGAGCTGTGTTAAGTAAATTGGTTACAGAGTACAATGAGACATCTTCTAACCAGTGTTGGGAGGAGGAAACTTCATCCACATCTGCTGGAGTCTCAGCTGGCCTGGCAGAGGCTCGGCTTTAACTGGATTAACAACAAAAGCCGAGCTCAATAACTAATAGGCCTCTTCTTCCTCCTCTCTCTTTACTCCGTTCCCCTCTATCCCTTCTCTCTCCCTCTCTTTCTATCTTGTCGTCTTCCTCCTCCTTCAGAGCGAAGCAGAGAGATAATGCGGAACACTTTCATGCCTTCTGCTGAATTAAACATAGAGGGAACAGCTTGTGCTGGGTGCTAAAGCTGAAGCAAAGAGAGAAGGAATATGAAAAAGGAGGATATATACAATTCCACCCCTGCACAGGGGTCTCTAGAGTGCTGCTGAACATTTCTTTACAATTAGAAAGATCTGTCACCGATAGACTGCGCTGAAGAAAGCTAAACAGGACAGCCTTTTTTTCACTAATTGGCCGGGTTGAAAAGGACTGTCAGTTATCGCTGGGTGGAAGCGGCCAAACGGCACGTTGAAGGCTGGCACTCCACCCAAAAATACTCTTCTGAGGCTTCCTTCCCACCTCCAGCTTTCTTGTCGGAGCTGTAAATCCAGTCTTGCCAATCTCTTACTCCTTTCACACGCTCTGTCATCTTTCCGCTGTAGCCGACCAATTGGGCTCCACAAGTAACAAATATGCCCATCTCTAACTCCAGGCTCGACGGTGAGTAATTGACAGTGTTTCAAACGTACTTGGTCTCAGGTGGTTTACAAAAAACCCGGTGATGGCTTCTCATCTTCTCAGCAGGGTCTGAGGTTTCAGTTTCTGTTCTGCCTCTGTTCTTTTTTAACTCTCGATCTCTCTGATGTGAGAAGAAAAAGTCTTCCTTTCTCTCTCCTGGCCTATTTGGTATTCCCCAGATTGGGCAGAGAGCTACCACCCTCATCCTGCATCCTTTTTTCTCCCTCTGTTCCACTCTCTTTCCCCTCTGACAGAACCAAGTGATCTGTAACAGCATCCTCTGCTTAGAGTGGGTGCCACACTCACAGCAGCGGGGACAAGACTTTCCAGGGGTTGCGTTCAGGACCGCAACCTCCCAGAGCACACAGCAATGTGAGATGGGGCGACAGGCTAAAGATCGGACTAGCATGACCCCATTATCAACCAACTGGACAGGCTGGTGGGACTCTCTTTTGCACTCACTACGAAAAGAGCTATTCAAGAACACCATGTTATCTTATTTTAGGACGATTAAATCGCATTCGCTCTCATCAAAGATACATAATCTTGTTGAGCACCATTTCATTTAGTTCATTAGATGACTTTTAAGTTTGCATTTTAGCCTTCTTGTGAAGTTCCTCCACATAAAGAAACAGAAGAATTCAGCTAAGCTTTCAGATGTTTCTCTGTGCTCTCCTTTAAACTCCATTCTCCTAAACGGAGCTAATAAAAAAGATCAAACACCTTAGCAAAAACATTTTCTGTTTTTGTTTGACATCACATTTATTCAGATTACAAACTGTCTTTCATTCACTGTAGAAGTGGATTTTTGAGGGTCAAAGACACCAAAAAAAGTGCGATCTGTATCTGGATGTGAAATGTGTTAATGCAAGGAGTAAAGCCATGCAGAATGCAACGCGATCAGAAAGGTGGAGGTGGTCTGGCTTGCACTGTGAACAGAACTCAGCCAGGTGAAGACGCAACATGCGCGGCATGACCGAATTCCACCCACGCTGAAAGACCACTCCACTCCACTTCCTGCTAGCTTAAACAAGCCCGCTAAAAGCTACAAGCAGCAGCAGCTAGCAAGTCTCCCCCTCACAAAAAGCGATTTAAATATGAATGAATGCTGACTGTGGCATTGCTCGCCTCAATCCGGGACACACACCAGGTGGAAACGCAAAATGCCCGTGGATTACATGGCATTATCCAGGCCATATACCCAGATACAGACCACATTTTAATATTGGGTGTAAATGGGGCCTTCAGTTGTGCTTCACAGTGGGCAAGAGTGTTATGTAATGGGCAGCTGCCAGGTGTGATTGTGAGCAAGAGTGTTAACTGGAGGGACATGGGGGTGACAAAGGGGAACGTACTTCTTCCTAACTAAGCAATACTTGGATCACGCCCCGTAGCAGATCTGTTGAGGGGGCTAAATATCCCAGAGCAAGAGCACTGTACTGCACTGTGCTCATGAAATGCGCTGAGGAAAGAAAAAGATGTGGGAGTCTGGTATTTATAGACTGATAACACGGCTCTGCTTAATTAATTACCAGTTTTCCACAGAGAATTGTTTCAGGAAGGTTTTTTTTTTTTTTTTATTGAAAATGGGTTGTGCAAAAACAAAAGTTATGACTAACGATGAGTTTTCTCACTAAGGGTACATGCATGCTACAAGACTCTGGAACTAATTAGGCACCAAAGCTGTGATCGCAGTCAACTGTTCGGAATTATGGCGCCGTGAGAAACCCTTAGATTAAAATTGTGCCGAGGCAGACGGTGGTCACATAGAGGGTAAATAAGAAATGTGATGAACCTGAGTGCCTCCGAAAGCCAGGGATTTTATTTTAGGGCAAAGATCATTAACATTCCATTAGGTGAAACATGAATTATTGTAAGCAGTTTTAATTTTTTTTTTTAAATTAAATAGAGTTTAAAAGTCTTGATCTTGGATCATGCATGTACCCTGTTGAGTTGAAAAGACACTTCAATACTTTAATCCAAACTGTACTGCAGTGATACAATAAACAATTTCTACTGCATGTGACATGTGTGGCAACAGAAGTCAGAGTATGGCTGTTTCTCACTTACTTAGAGATTAAATGGCAACCTGTCCAAATACACTGTGAAATGTGATAAAATGTCCCCACTGAAATAAGATGGTTACACAGCAGATATAAATGTCTCATTTACAGAATAACAGATTGCACAGTGTATAATGTTTGACAACAATCAACAACAAGGGACCTGCTCAGGACTCACGGGGAAGTAGAGCTGAAAAGGGTTTAGCTGACACAAGAAAATCAATCAACTGAGGTTTGAATTTCAAATTTCAAATATCTCAGTTTTCTATTTATGGACGAGTCCGTGTTCAGATTTTAAACCCACAGAGCAGTAGTTATAATTAATGTTGGGTACAAACATCTCAATTATCATCCCACTATATTCTTACATTGTAATGAAAATTCAGCAAATAAAATGAATTAAGACTTATAATTTGAGGTTGAGATCATTTTTGGTAAACAGGCCTTTTTACCCACTGAACATGTACTGCTCTTTCCAATGTTGAAGATCAGCACATTCCCTGACATTTCCCTTATCAGATCCTTTCTCATAAGTATCACTAACGCTGACATTTACAAAACGCTCAAAATACTTCTTTAATGAAACCGACTAAGATTATACAAAACCTTTAATACCACACTGTTGTAGTTTTTGATTTTATTCACAGTACCCTCAACTGCAAAATCACTGAAGCCACCAAAGCTGAACACACGCCACACGATCCCACTGCATGCCTAAAGTAACTACGTGTAAGGTTGTGATGTGACATAGTGAGACTGAAAAGCAGATGATGTCCTCAGTTCAGCTGCTGAAGCATGCTGTGCCAGTCTAGTTTGTTCCTAACACTCTGCACACTGCACCCTTGTTCTCAGAAGGGTTTTTTTTTTTGTCCTTTATCAGGATCTCTAAACATCTTCAAGGAGGTTTCCTGTCTTGCAGAGATTTCCCTGCCCAGAGCCTCCCTGTGTCACCTCACAACTGTTCCATCATTTAAAAAAAAAAAAAAGTCATTTAATTCAAGAGTTGTTTAAAAAACTGCCCATTTGCTGCTCTGAAAAACAAAAAGATGAATCAGGTAAAACCTGGAAACCAATAAGGCAAATGTGTTCCAGAAACAGAGCTATGTCTCAGTTTCCAACTCTTGTTATGCATTAGCAAACGTGTTGCAAAAAATATCCGTTCAAAAAAGAAATTGAATTAAGCACAGAGTCTCCAAGTGGTTAAAATGTAAAAAAAAAATGCAACTTTTTGTAAACGCAGTTTTACACGTGCAATGAACTCTCTTGAACAATATACCGTTATCTTAATGTTTAAGGTTTAGCGAAGGATCTCATTTGAGACAAACAAGACAAAAGTCCTGTGGCTACCTGTAGTTTTGCAGTGTACAAGAAATAAAGATTGGGGAGTTCGGGAATTCATCGAGCCTGCTTCGACATCCTCTCTTGAAATGTGTCTTGGACCGTATCTTTCTCTCCAATCAGAATACAGAACATGGAATGATCTGGTACATGGCCTAAGAACATTCTGCGGGACATGGAAAATGAATACATGAAACACAGGAGCCTCCAACAAAGCCGGTGAATATTTTTGCCTGGTTGAATGCGACCCAGATAGGAATATAAATACGAGTTATCCCCTCCTCCCTGCACACAGTCATTACGGCACTCATCTGAGCCACCCATTATGTAAATAAAGAAAGAACAGAATATAAGAGAGATGTAACGTGTGTGGGACACAGCGTCAGGAAAACATACAAACGGGGCAGGGTGCATGTTGAGCGGAGAGACATAAGACAGAGAGAGAAAGAAAGTCAGAGACAAGGTAAATAAAGAAGGAGGAAATGTAGAGAGAGTGAGAGGAGACTTAAAGAGGAAAGGGGGAAAAAACTGAGTTGCAAACAAAGAAAAGCACATCTTTTTCTTACCCATTAAATGAGTCATTACCGACCCAGTGTGGAACTGTGTGAAACCCCCAAGTCTCCCGGTGCATCTTTTCCTTAGCGAGATCAACACTATTACACAACAGTAACAACAACGACAACAACAACATCTACGACGACAACAACTGTGCTATAGTGACACGGCGCCCAATATATGGATGTTGCACATCATTAACACCACAGCCAGCCACACATTAGCACACACTGTTAAGTCTGTTATGTCATTCAGTTTAGTGGCCGCGCTTCAGCTGCACCCATCAGGAAACCAGGTGGTGTCACAGGGTGGGGCAGGAACCCCGAGTCACCGTAAGCCCCAGAAAAGTCGTCACTGGGACGAACGGAAACTCCATCATTGTTACCAGGATGACAAGTTTGGCCTTTTCAAGTTTTAAATGATTCAGGTGAAGTCTCGTTCATCTCAGAAGAGCTGGCGTCTGCAGCACAGCGGCACCGTCGACAGAAGCCTTTTGGACAAGTTTTACGCAGAGTTCAACATGTTGATGGAGGATTGTTCCTTCTATTTCGAAACAGGAAGGCGATTTTGGAACAGTTGTTACGGTGTTTGCGGCTTTGCAGATTATGTTTTCTTGTAAAGTATAAAATACAAACAATGTAGTCACTCGGCACATAATCACACACTTGCAAAGCTGAAGAAACAAGAACGTAGCAGTTAGCAGCATCGCGTCGGAGTTGCTGTGGTTTTTGTTTGCTCTTTGCAGTATTTTTTTTTTTAATAACATTTTGTCATATTTGGCTGACACTGAAAAAAATCTGACCATGATAAGTTAAACACAGTCACATATTCAGCCACAGCGCACTATTGCCACCACAAGTTTGCCTTCATCGACTTCACAACAACTTCATTTTGACTTTCTGTGTCCTTTTTATAATTTTTCTTTTAATCCTCTTTTTATAAAATTATACAGTCACAGTTAAGCAGAGAGGATATAATTGACGGCATCTCTTTAATCGGGTTGAATGTTAAGCAGGTAGGTGTTTAGCTGATGGAGGCAATGCTGATTTATCTGGTGGTGAAGGGGGCTGGCTCTCACTCCCCAATTCCTCCACCACATCTCCTTTCCCTATTTTCAGCCCAAATCTTTTCTCTCCTCTCCTTCGTCCTCAGACGTATATGGCAGTCCGGGAAATGACAGAGCCGTCTCTCTGAGACTCCATGTCGTCGTCGAGGTACACGTCCATTTCTTCCTCACCACCGTGGCCTCTGCGGACGTGATAGCCCGGGGGTAGCATGTTCCCACCTCCCCCGACGCCCCCAAACCTATCGTATTGTTCTTCTTCCTCCATGCTGTCATCCAGGTCGAACTTCCTCCTCTCAGCTTCACCCATCTCCCCACTAAGGAGGATGTCGTGGGCAGAGGGGGGGTTGCCAGTCGAGGAGTGGTGGAGATGATGATGGTGGTAGTCATTGGCGTTTTCCGTCAGAGTACCAGTGGCATCGCAGCCCTCCCGATACGTGTAAATGGGCCCGTTGTTGTTCGCTCCGGTCCCGTTCTTGCTGCTGTTGCCGGTCCCACTGAAAAGCAGACGGGCTTTGTTGCCATAGTCGCCACCGTTGCTTCTGCCGCTGCCTGTTGCAATGGAGTCCGCGCTGCTAGGGTAGCCACGCCTCTGCTGTCGGCGGCTGCGGGTCAGGAGAACGGCAGTGAGCGTGACAACCACTAGCAGGGCCAGCAGGGAGCCGATCACGGCGACTGCCACAACGCCGGCACTGGGCGGATCATCCAAGGCTTCTGCAGAGGGGATGGAAAAATGGGTGGAGGAAAAGAAAAAAAGGGAAGGAATTGATGGCTGTTTTTAAGGAAGTCTTGCTCAGTTTTGGAGGAGGTATTCACAGTTCTTCTTTTATTGTAAATGTGCTGTAGTGATAGTAGTAGTGTCTTCTTCTACGTGTTACAATCCTCTTACAAGTGTGTAGTAATGTTCTTCTCAGTGTAATCCCTTGGTAAGAGTGCAGTCAGTCATTGCTGGGATCAGGCTGAACGGGACTCATTCACTCGCTCCCAGCGGCTCATTGCACTGCATTTTGCAGACATTTTGCTCTATACACATGTCTGTCCAGCTGCTGGCACTTCAGTTTTTGTCGCCCCGCCCCCCTTTGCCAGCTGGGGAAAAGCCTTCACTACTGTAACGATCCTTTGCACTATACTTCATGTTGGTGTGAGCCAAGTTTGCCTCTCCGCTCTTGTTTCAGTCCAAGATTGAAACAAACATGAGAGATGGGTTTACAGCACCGGCAAAAAGTGGCTTGCTTTGTGCCTTGTGCTGTTTTTGCCATGGGTTAGAGGTATCGGCCCAGTAGAACCAAACAGACATACGCACATACACAGACACACAGGACAGACAAGCAGAGGGTTTATTTGAAGAGGGTCAGTGGAAACGAGCACACAGTTGTGCCTGGAAAACGCCACAATGTTTGACATCCCTCGAGCCCTCCCATATTTACCCGGTGTTTCTCTCCCAGCCTCCTAATTATACCAACTCCTCATCCCCTTTCTTCCCTCTCATCCTCCCATCCTCTGCCTCATCTGTTTCATCCCTGTGCCTCTCTTATCGGTCAGCTAGTCAAACCACGGGGCAAAGTGGATACCTGCTGTCAACCCAGGACTGAGTCCAGATCTCACTGATCAGCAGCGCACAAAGGTAAAAGGTTCACACTGTGGAGCAAGACTTGTGCCAGGACATTTTTAAGAGGATTCTCTGCAGGAATATGAGAGAGAAAAAGAGGTCTGGCTCAGATAGTGTAGGATTGATACGAGAGGATTCATGCTGGGCTAAAAAGAGGAGAAAAGAAAGTGTCAAACCAGGCAAGGAGAAGTGTTGCAGTACAGAACTGCACAAGGGCAGCTATTTTTTTTTTTTCTGTGAACGGCATGCTGATTTTTCTTTGGGGTGCAGCAGGGGCAGCGGAATGCAGAACAGCAGGGAAATCTGAACCCCTTCCTGTTTCATGCAAATAACACTAAGGTTCTGCCAGCACTCCTGGCAAACACAGCAGTGAATGCCAATCAAACAATCTGAGCTTGGTTGAAATGAGCACTGTGTGGGGTTATGAGCCAGGGCAGCACCAGTGAGGGAAGGACATTTTTTTTCTTTCAGTGAAATCACGTTGGACATTAAATAATGATCTGTATGACGCTGACAAGTATGAGTTATGCTAACAAAACCAGTGGGGGGATGTCAGTATAAGTGAGCCTGGATCGAGAGCCTGTGATTTATACAAAGTTTTCACGCTGAGGGTGTAGGAGAATAAAGAGAGGCCATAAAAGAGGAGAGGAACTGAGCAAGAGGGGAGAAAACTAGGAGGAGGTTTTCGGTAGAGAGAGGAGAGCAGGGGAAAGGAGAAGAGAGTCAAGAGGAGTGATCTCAGTTTGATTTCAGACACTCTCTTGCTCTGGTCTCAACTGGGGATAAAGGAGGTTTATGCCAGGGTGAGACAGACGGGTTGGGCGAATGAGGCGGAGCTCTTGGGACAGGATATGATGTCTAAATTAGGGGACAGTGTCTGGTGATATCCAACTGAAGTGACAGAAGGCATTAAGGATGATGAATCCAACTTTCCCTGTCCTAGTTTTCTCTCTCTGCAAACTTACAGACTGGCATGGAAACACAACGTGCAGGCCGAAATGTTAGTTTGCCATTTATTGTGCCATTTATATTTTAAGCATTACTGGCATTTATCATGTGCCTGAGTGAGAGACAGCTGAATAATGGCCTTTTGTTAAAGGTCTTTGGTGGCTGTCGTCCTTCTGTTAATCAAGTACTTTAAAAACTATTATTCTGTAGAGGCTATAAAGAACAATGTTCCTACAAAGGTCCATTAGAGCTGACATGTTCATTTTTCAATAAATATTGGTGCACATGCAGGAGCAGCTTGACTATCTCTCTAATATTCTCTCAAAGTCCAAAACTGTGGGATGAAGACTGATATTTGAACAGAAATGAAAGGAACTTCTTCGCCATTTTACTAGAAGGCAACGGTCTCCTCCTCTTTGTCGTAGTGAATGGGTTCAACTTGATGAATACAGCTAAAATTGGCTGCCGTCAGTAAGGGTCAGGGTAACTCACTTGACAAATGCATGTTATCAAACCATTTCATCTTAACTTCACCGTTCCCCCACAGCTGAATTCTTCTTGTCTTTCTCCTACGTAAACTCAAAAATGAAGGCAGAAATACTTGAAGAAAAAAAAAAATACTGATGTAACATGACCTAGTTAGCTGCTACCTGTTCAATAAGTGTTGGCTAATATCTTAGTACTTCAATTTCATTAAAAAATGATTATTGAGACTTGAATTTGACATAACTAAATTTCATGCAACGTTCACCATGAAGCTTGTGCCAGGGTTTGTGATTGGCTGAATGAAAAGCATGGTGGACCCAGTGCTAGAAGCTTTAGAGGAGATGATTGGCCTTCAATCAAACTCAAGGATCAAAGGACCCGGTAGAGATATTGGCTGGGTGTTTACTGTGCGCAAAGAGAAAAGACATCTCTGGCTCTAATCGGTTAGCATTTTCAGAGGATCTGTATCTTCAATCAGAAACGAACTCAAAGGGAATAGTTTAACGTTTTGATCATAAGCTTATTCGCTTTCTTGCCAATAGTTGGATGAGAGGATTGATACTAATCTCATGTGGACAGGTGCAGCAATTTCCAGGAGTCTTATCATTACGGGGAGGTTGCCAGGTGACCAGAGACCATAAGACACCGCGCCTGGCTAGCTGTTTCCCCATGCTTCCAGTCTTCGTGATAAGCTAGCTAATCGCCTCCTGGCTCCAGCTCCGTACTTACAGTAATGCACAGACATGAGCTTGATATCAATCTTCCATTTTACTCTCCGCAGTAAAGTGAATAAGCGTATTTCCCAAACTGTCTATCTATTCCTTTAAGGAATTTCCTGACCGGCCGGTTTCAGGTGTGACATGATTTAATATAATGTCTGGACAAAAACCTGTATAACACACAATTTCTGTTACTATCCTCCATCAAATGGGCACATTCAGTAGAGCACGGTAAATGGGTACAAGTCTCCATATCACTGGGCTCAGCATGTCATGGCACATGAGTTCAGCATGTTTAATGCCTTTTGAAAATCCTAAAAATATGTCTCTGCAGAAAAAGATTTTTTTTTTTTTTTAAATCACATACAAGGTCTCTTCAGGCATTCTGACATCACTTATTCCAATCTAAAATACTAATGGGTCCTAGAGCGGCTCTGACAAAAATGTGCCAGATGCATGATAAACGTCAGTGTCAAATCTTTGTCAACCGCCTTATGAAATGCTTTAGTAAACACTGTTCTGTGAACATATTTTCCCAAAAAAAGTGAAAAAAAGAAAAAGAAAAAAAGGCAAGACTGTCGTTAGCAAGAAAATAGGCCATGCTTGTCATCCTGATTTCTCATCAACAGCGGCAGCCTGCCTGCATTAAGAAGCACGGTGAAAAAATGTCATAGAGAGGCAGGGGAGCTTATATCAGTCTCTGTATTAGTGTCATGTACACGGAGAAGATTAGATAGAGAGCGAGGGAGAGAGAGAGCAAGAGAGAGAGTGAGAGAGAGAGAGAGAGAGAGAGAGAGAGAGACTCATGAAAACTATCCATTTCTACTCAGTTACATTCACTGCGGTAGGGATAATCTAAATGAGAAGATTTGGGATGTGGGGAAGCAAGGTGGAAAGAGTTAGAGGGGTGGAGCGAGGTAGACAACCAGGGGGTGGGGGAAATAGTCTATGGGGTATGAATATAGTGGAATCTAAATAATCTTTTGTTGATCTCCTTCACTTCCTCTCTCCTTCCTCTCTCCTTGCTTGGTTCTCAGAACTGAATCAGGCTTATAAACACAGAGAACTGTTTTAACAGTCATATAATAAGCCAGGGGCAGTAACTGTAAAAACTCCACGGTGGGAATTCTCATTAAAAGCAGCTTTTGGTCAAGGACAAGACATAAAAATGTACCAATGAATTTTCTCCAAATATCGAAACATCTGACCACCTAATGAGACAGAAGAGCTGGCTTTTTGTATTAAATATTATATTCATTCTTTTTATTGTATTGGATTCCTCTTAGACAAGCACCTGAGACTGGAAGTATATCACTTATAATGTCTTATTGGACAGCATCTCCACTGTGAGCTTCTGGATCCCTATTGGTGGGCTCATAAAGTCTCTGGAAAGTCGCCAGAATAATTCAGTTGTTTCTATGGAATGCAAAAAAATATATATATCAAAAGCAGCACTTACATGTTGCAATGTTAAAACAAATTGCAATGTTGTGACAAAGGTCAGCAGGACTTTTAGTTGGAGCATCATCTAGAAGAATGCTTCCAAGTTTCAGTGAAAATAATCCACAAGTAATTAAAAAGTGCTTGCTGCATGCAGCACCTGGGAGAGCCTTCAACCTGGAATGTTGGCTATGCAAACCCCTTTCGAACCAGACCTGCTCCTGAGGCACAAAGAATATAAATGGTTTAGTTCAACAACAGTGGACACAGGCAAAAAAAACAAAAAAAACACAGTTGCCAGTTCTACTTTGTGAGGTTACACTGAAGCCTGGTATGAAAACAGACATGGACGCAGTGATTCCACTAACTGGAAATGAAATCTAACACTTTTAAGTATTTACTTCTGCTTGTTAGCCAAGTTTCAAGTTTCTAACCAGCCATTATAGCCATCGGCTTTTCAGGTAATGGCTACATATACTTAGCTGGCGTGCTGACCCTGCAGGGTTATGAATGCCAGACGGAAACTAGCTTGCACCCAGAGACTCAGTTAAGTGAGTGCAGGCTATCTAGACGTGCCTATACTTACTTTAGGCTTCTCCATACTTGATGCAAGTTTCATCTCTCTCTTTCCAAATGTAAACCTAACCTACATGAGCTGCACACTGTGTGTTACGTTTTATAAGCCATAAACTAACTATAGTAAAAAGAATTAAATCATGACTGCCTTTGTAAGCTGTGTGCCTGGGAGGCACAGGCTCATAATCGTAGCAGATGTAAGCGGAGGTGGAGGACGTGAGGCCAAGGCTAAATGTTATCACGGTGGGTTAATGGGGCCCGAAGGCAATGCAGACTGGAAAACACAGATGTACAGTAGGAAGAGGATTTGAGGGTAACCTCTTTACTGACACAGCAAGCTGAAGCTAAGTGTGTCACTGCTGACTTTGACATGGTGCATTTTTAAGGATTGCAGATTGCATTTGATTCGAAGAAGTAAACTTGTGCTTTTATTCCTGACTAGACAAGTGGAGACAAAGCATAATGACAAAGACACGAGAGGTCCAAAAGAAGGACATGCATCAATGAGGACGATAATGGGTTACAATTTTCCGGTTGATGATAGTGCACGAGAAAGGTACCTGTGTACCATCTAGCACAGGGTACTACCTCCGCATCATCTGACTGAATCTGATTAGCATTTAGTCATGAATGACAAAGCACACTGACGGTGCCATTTTTCAGGAGCACATAGTGTTCCTCTAATTCAGAATATACGGCAAAGTACATCTCAGCCATTAAAGGCGCTTGTTTACCATAAATGAGAATCTGACTCAGTAAGTAGACTCTGGAAAAAAGCCCTTTAGATAGAAGGAGCAAATTAAACAGGTAACCGGACCACACAAACATTTTCTTTGTGAAAAGAATTTGGTGTGATTTCATAATAGTGAGACAAAGAACTCAACTGGTACAGATTTGGTTACACTAAAAATAATTACCCGGTACAGATTTTCTCCTCCGCCACAACAAACATATACATTGGCTAAACTACATACAAAACATAGCTCTGCCACTAACATACACTAAAATTACCCAAATCATCTGTTATACTAAGTCTTACTTAATCTTTCTGTAGGTCCTTCAATCTATTTCTACAGCTGAAATTGCTTTGCCTTACTGTCTGTTCATTCTTTTTTGGCTTTTTATGTTTATGATTGCATAAAATGGAAACTTAATTTCCTGGAAAAACTATAACCTTCTGTAAAAACATCACCTTTAATGATCCCCTTATTCTGCCAATTTAACTTCCTCTGTCCACTCCTATCAAATCAAACGACTTTTTCTCTCCTTAAAAAAAAGAATTCTCAGCAGATTCAGCATTGCACTCCTATCACGCTGTCGGGCTCATGACGGAGGGATATGCGGTAGTACTTCCCTAGACCTATATAGTGTACAGACTTTGATGTGCAATATTGGTGAAACTCCCCTTTAAAGAGTGAACTCTGAAAAGCAGTGTAACCGGCCTCTCTGGTTAAAAGTTTCAATTCCGTTTCACCTCTGAACACACGCAGCATCACCCGAGGGAGCGGTTGGATGCGGCCACTCGTGAGCTCTGTTACAACTGTGACCACACCCCACGAGTGACCTCACTGTGTAGTGACACACCCTGGAGTACACCTCTACATCACTGTAACGAGCTGAGGTCAGCAAAAACACACATTTTCAGGCTGTGTTAAGTTTCAAAAGAATAGTTCAGCATCGTATGTGTTTTTAAACAAAAAAAAACAAAACAGGTTAGCTGCTTCCCCCTCTTTCCAGTCTTTACGCTAAGCTAGGCAAATCTCCGATTCCAACTCCATCCTCGATGCACACACATTACAGTGGTATGAAAGCATGTCCCTTAAATGTTGAACTATTCC
Source organism: Xiphias gladius (assembly GCF_016859285.1). Classification (NCBI taxonomy): domain Eukaryota; kingdom Metazoa; phylum Chordata; class Actinopteri; order Istiophoriformes; family Xiphiidae; genus Xiphias; species Xiphias gladius. Next base: position 22,114,351 of record NC_053423.1, read on the forward strand.
TTTAACTACTTTCCAATTGGAGCTTGACAGGTGTCAGTGATGAATTTGTTTGTAACTCATGTGCATGGACTAACAATGTGTGCTCTTGAATTAATAACACATTCATGAACTAATTATTGGTACCCTCAAGTTAATAATTACTGTGCAATAATTAACGTCACATGACATGAGACAATGCTGTTATTATTTCAACTTATGTTCAAGGGTTGTCAAGGATAACACAACATTGTTTACCAGGCAGTGATGAATGAATGATAAATAAGGTTCTGGGTTCTTCTCCCTAGCTTGAGCGGCCACAGCAATTTCTAACTCTAATTTATACTGTTTATAGTGTCTTCACAAATCTGACGGCATCATTTATTTTTGCGAACAAGACAAAAACTAAATTTGCCCAACACCTCTGAGGCGCCTGGTTTACAGTTTAGAATTATCCCTTACCATTTAAATCTATTATATATATCCCATTTAGGAAGTAATAATTCGACGTTTAATGGGGCTTTAAGTTGCTTTTTATGTCACTGTTTGTCTGGTAATTATAGCACTATAATGAACAACATTAAGGATCCGAGTTCTCTTCTATCTTCTTTATATACCCACAGAAACCTCTGCAGACACACACACCCCTGCATGCAAACATCATCCCTCACACTCCCATTACATACAGACACACACTGCTAGACATTCACACACGCTTTTACTGTACAAATTATTAATGTTCTTAATCTCTCTCCATTCACTCAGACATACACACACACACACACACACACACACACACACACACACACACACACACACACACACACACACACACACACACACACACACGCACACAGATAATCAGTATTACACACACATACATGAATGCAAACAAACCTCAAAACCATCTATTAGCCACTAGACAGTACAAGCCGCCAGTGTGTATCTGTGTCACATCTTTATGGCAGCCACAGAAGCTGCGTATCTCACACACACACACACACACACACACACACACACACACACACACACACACACACACACACACACACACACACACACACACACACACACACACACACACACACACACACAAACTCTGATTAATTACCCTTGATGTCACAGACAAACTTGCACACATATCCAGACACACAAACACCAAGAGCCACACTGTCTCTTCAATTACCCCTGATTGTCCCTGATCTTCCCTGAACCAACCACTGGTGTTTCCAGGATGATCTCAATCATTTCCTCATGCAACCCCTCACTGCAGAAGCGAGCGAGGAAATTTCTTGCCTAAATCGTCTTCAATTCTGTCTCTTCATCACGGATTCTAGCCGGTGCTATTCATCTCCGGATATCTCCCCTTGTTTTTCATCAGCGAGGAAATAATCAGACGGTGGTGAACAGAAAGACAGAAAAAGTAAACTGTAAACTACACAAAAACAGACAGAAACGGAGAGAGAGGAAAAATTCAGAATTACTTTTTTAAGCATCTTGTTTTTGGCATTTTACTTGGCCCATTGAGCCTCACTGTTCTCTCTCCTCTGAGACTCTCCGGATTTTAAATGGATGCTTTCTGACACAGAGCGAGCAGATGGGATGAAAACTAAAGAGCACAGACAGACGGGAAGGAGACAGAGAGAGAGAGAAGGGGAGGTAGGGAAAGAGGGTGGATGCAGTGGGTGTGGTTGAAGGAATGGGTGGATAGATGATGGATAAATGGATGGATAAATGGATCATCTCTTCCAAGCTCATTTCCCCTTTTCACCTTGAAAGCTCATCTGCATTGCTTTATTTCTGCAGAAAACACATTCAAAATTACAAAAAGCTCACATGGGAGTTACATACACGTGCGTGAGCGCGCACACACTAGTACCATCCATTTATATGTACACACATGCACACAGTCCAATTAAGTTTTTTTTTTCCCATCGTTTGGCCCCCCGCAGAGGTTATGAGCTTCAGGAGGTTTCCCAAGGGCCTCTCCACCTTCCCCTTCAAGTTCTACACTCATTTAGCATCCAGCTGCTGCGCAGACACACGCAAACACTCAATAAATGCCACACACAAAACACACACACACACACACACACTCCGCAGACAATTTCCCCCACCTCTGGCTCCATTCACCTTAATAACCACCCTCAGCCTAAAGTGTAAATGCACAAAGATTACAGCCTATATACACACATATGTGCAAGCTTGTGCTCACACAAAGCACACAAGAGAATATGAACATAACTCGTTTTTGAAAAGCTTTTCTCAGTGTATGTATGTGTGTATTAGCACACAACCGGAGTGCTGATCTCTTTTCCTCACAAATTCACACAAACACACACAGAACCGTACAAATCCCACTCTGACACAACACCACAGGAATGTAAGGCCTCAGATGGAATAAACTCCAGCCAGGAGTTTTAATGAGTGCAGATTAACTGTAATGTTGTAAAATGCAGTTGTAAAAACACACTGCAAGGCAACGAAATAGAAGCAACATGACTCAATATTGATTTTGAGTACATGAACATCCAGATATTAACCACCTGTGGTGTACCTTACAGTGTAAAAACTCAGACCATTAACAGCCACAGTTTTGCTGTACAGCAACGGAGCCATGATTTTTTTTACATTTTTAAAAAAAAAAAAAAAGACCCTAAACTGTTACACAGCAATGACTGGGCTGAGTCAGTATATTGTGAAGTGGAGGACCCTCAGCTATATTCGAAGATATACATTTTTAAATCTCAAAGATAACCAAGATCGGTTCAAGCTTTGCCGTTGGCTCAATTCCTATTTCAACAAGCCGGGACCGTAACATAAAAATGGTATTTTTAACTGGTTGTCATTTTCTAGCTTGAATTGTACCTCTGCTGTTGTTTTTATTGAAAGGCTTTCGGGACCTTTGATCCTTTCACTCTTCAACGATGTTCATACATGGGGGTTCATCAGTTAATAGTGCTTTTATTTTCAGTCAAAAGACTTGAGAACCTTCTTTTACAGATGATCAGCTATCATCAGAGAACAGAGCCATGGTAACCCACCCCGTCTTCTCAGCTAGCAGACCTTCACATTTTTCTACCTTCTCCCGCATCATTATACAGGGCTGTGTGACATCCTCAAGCAGTGGATAATTAGGTACGACTTGGAAATGTGTTTCTCTTGTATGATGAGTGCTGTGAGTGCTACCTTAAAAAGGGTTGAGAGCCTCCTGATCACCGGGTGTCTTGTAGTGCTGTCATGCTAAACCATAACTGTCTGCAGGGCACAGTTCTACAATTATCCTTTAAATCTTATTACAGGTTAAAGACTGCAGTCAAGTTGTGCATGCATTATGTCTGATTTAATCAAGCCCCGTTTGCTATTTGCAAAATTAGCACTCACTACTCCCTGGGACCGCAAGGTGGCCTGTGATTACAGAGACTAACCTGTAAATCAACAGTTAGGAGGTTTGGTTCCGGATCTCCACGTAAAGATGTGATCAAACTTCCAGTTTGTTTTCTTGAAGCCAAGTGTACTTTGTTACAGTTTTTTTTTTTTATATAGTTCTTTAATTTTCTCAGGGCCTGATGACAGGAGAAGCACAACCTGCGAAACAACAAGTCACAAGACTCTAGCTTAAGTAGCTCGTTTACTGGACCATTCTGAGAAGCTGACACGCTCCCAGGTCAGAGAATTACAGGGAAAGAAGTGATTCCAGTTCCTGTTCCTGTGTGTCTTGCCAAAAATTCCCCCTTTCTGGGAGGACACATGGAGAAACTCAGTATTGGTCCAGGCTGCAGTTTCCCATGGGTTCCATTTTTAAAAAAATTCAACTTTCAAGCGATGAGAAGCTGGTTGGTATCAGGTATCAACAGCAGCGTATGAATACACTACAACCTTGAAGTTTTGGGAGAAGTCCAACAGTTGGAACACACTAAATTCTCTTAACAAGCTCACACCACATGGCTCTTGGAAGAAGACAGAGACGCTTACTTACAAGGGTCTTGGTCGGAGTTTTAGTGGCACTGTCTTCACCTGCAAAGCCAGACCAACTAAATGCACAAATGTGTCACAGTTTTAATAAAATGCTCCACCCGTGTGTGGTGTGAATGTGTTTATCTCAGGCTGATTTGGAAAGAATCAAATTACCTTGTTGACTAATACAGCCCTGACACTTGTACTGTAAATCATTTGAATGCCAAGTTTTGAGTGGGATGTGGTGTTGTATTTTCTATCTTCAGAGCTGGCTGGAAACTTTGAACCTGCAGTGATGATAAAAACAGCCTTCATCAGCCAGCTGCGTCCACATAAAGAAGCATTTAATGCAAATCTTTGGTGATCCATCACCCAGCTGTGGTGCTTACTCACATCAAATCACTTTCACGCGCACACGCGCGCGCACGCACGCACGAACCCAACACACACTCGTACACGGAGCCGTCAAGTTGAGTGGGTTCAGTAGTTTAATGAATATTATTGATGGCAAGGCTACAGCACTGCTGGTGTAATTAGTGTGATGTCTCACACCTACATGTCTGTGGCTTCATTAATTCAGAACAGATTCTTGCTATTATGCATGGGCAAGTGCACACACACACACACACACACACACACACACAAACACACGCACATGAATGAGCAACAGGACACTCATGTCCTAATCCAAAACCCTGGTAAGTGTGCTTGGTTTCACACCCTGCCTCTAATGCAATATGCATACTGTAATGTGTATGCGTGCGTGCGTGCGTGCGTGCGTGCACCAGTGTTGTGCACTGCCAAATATATTTTTAGTCTTATTCTGCTCGGCTGAATGCAGCGAACTGATTGGATCCAGACCTTGGCTGTTGATACTGATCAACAAAACCAGCTGAGTAAAAAACAGCCATCAGCCTCCCTCTCTCCTCTCTCTCTCTCTCTCTCTCTCCATCCCTCTCGCCCACTCTCACTCAATCCATCTACCCTCGCTAAGTCACCCTACAGTCCTCCATCTCCCCCCTCTCTTCTCCACTGTTCCCTCCCTCTTAAATGGGGCGGTTTGTGGTTGGGTGACTCATTTCTAAGCAAATCTGGACCATGGAGGAGAGGAGAGTAAAAGACAAGAGGGGAGCGAGAGAGAAGTGGGGGGGTTAAAGGGGCCCAGGAGACTAGAAAGAAGGAGGGGGAAGAGAAAGAGAGGGGGGAAATGAATATGTGCTTGTGTGCCTTTGCTCATTTCAGATGGATCACTTCCATCCTTCCAAAACAGAAAAAAGAGTAGGGGAGAGGGAGAAGGAGAGGGAGGATGGGGGAGCCAGCAAGGGAGGAAAACAGCAAACCCAGTGAGGACAGGATTAAGACGGCTCGTGAAAGCCATTCGTCTTTCTCCTCCTTTAACCACCTCTCACTCCCCCCTCTTCTCTCCTCCTGGCATGTTCATGAACATGAGCAGGAGAACGAGAATGAAAAGCAAACATCAAGACTTCAAGACAAGATTTACTTCATCCCTGTGCAATGTGTTGTTGATGGGAACTGTTGGTGTTTCTGCACAATGACACCAAGACAAATTCCCGAATAGCTTATACTTTGGAAATACGGTTATTAAAATGCGCTAGCATGGCTGTGAAAAAGGTTTACAGTGCATTCCCGGCAGTGGACGTCCTTTTCTGGCACGGAGTATTGACTGAAGGGGTCAAGGTAGCCAGGTGAAGTGGACCTATGTGAGTGAGTTACTAAATGAGTTACAGAAATGAATTAGCGCAGTAACAAAGACGCTAAATTCACAGGACTAACCATGAAATTACTTTCATTGTCTCGTGCCAGGTTGAAATTAAGATCAACATTAAGTCCTCATTGGAAAGTACCACACAGTAATTAATCTAATACACACGCAGAAGTCCACCAGACTAAAAGTAAAATCATAGAAGTTGTCCCAACAACAAGTTATTAGCTATAAGTTATTAGTTAACAGTTACTTAGATAGTTGTATTGGCAACACATTAGCCTCAGGCCACTAGGCCGTGTCCAAAATTACTCCTTCCTTCACTCAGTCACTACTCTCTCTGCGACAGGAGCTCTCTAGTTTACTGAACAGTGAGCAGTAACTTGACATTTCAGACACTTACTAAACATCATCATTTTGCATCATCACTGACAGCTGTGGTCGCTCAACGGACATTCTTGCATCTGTAAAATGTGGAGAAGTAGTGTCCATGACAGTGTACATGCCAGGGATTATTATATCAAATATCAAATATTGTTCATTTTGTAGGTTTGTTTGTATCTGGTTTGACTTGATAACATGCTACAAATATGTGACACAATGGAAGAAGATCATTTAGGTTGTGTAAATGGTGTGACTACAAGTTTCGCACTACCTTGGAAAAAAGCGTGAACGGTCTCGTGTTGGAATAAGGGTTGTTTCTCTTGTTCCTCCCATTCTGCTGACGTTTTGTCAATGCAGCGTAATGGCTAGCTTGTTTAGCAGTAAACTGACTACGAACTAAATGAACTAACTGAATGAATTAATGAAAATTAAATGAAAAATTCACAAAACCTCTAATTTAAGAGGAAAAAACAAACAAACAAAAAAAAAACAAACAGAAAATGCTCCAGCTAGGTCATTTTGGGAGTAGATTAAGATGTCTCTCAGTATTTGCATGGTCACAGATCTGACAAAATGGTGGATGTTGTGTGTACAGAACAAATGAACAGAAGGCTCAACTGAGACCAACTGTTGATGGCAGAATATGTCAAATCATCAGTAAATAACTGCTACCTCAAGTTTGAGGCTGTATCCAAAATCTCTCCCTTACTACTATGTAGTGCTCTATGTTTACTGTCTGCCGTTTTACTTTAGTGTCTGAATTCTGAGTGTGAATTCATTGCACTGAGCGTACCCTCAGAAATTCCCACAACTCGTCGAAAAATGTCATGTCCACGGCACGTACTCTTCTTTTCGACAAACAATGTTGATGATTCAAATGAGCTGAAAATCTCAATTTACAGTCTACTACAGGCCAAACTGCAGCGTTTTTATTATTTGGGGAATCACGAATGGGTGAATGAGGGAGTGATTTTGCACACAGTCTGAGATATTTGTGTGATCTGAATAAAAAACCAGACCACGTCCTTCACCGAGAGATCTATATGCTGCATTGTGACTATGTAACAGCAGGTGTTGGAGCCAAAATGGGCGATTTAATGTTGGGATGAGGTTACTTGGCAATTTGCACTCTATGCCGGTAGGGGGCAACAACATGGCTATGGTGGTGGTCCTCTCTACTACATAATATATAGCACCTTCACACTCGGTCGGTGTGTGTGAAAGGCGGGAGGCGCGACAGTTCTTACAATAGCGAACATGGCGGCGAGATAAAGATAATCCATGAACCGAGAACCTGTATCTCAATTCAAGCTTCATCAAATCTTCTGCGCTTCAGGCCCACTGTAACCTACCACCACAAAACACCCTCTGCTTCAAGGCAGCGGTTGGAGTGTTGTCATCAACTTGTCGCTGCGACAGGTCTGATTTTGCAGGAAATCTACTGGAAAGCACAGCCGAGGATCTCTCAACGGCACAGAACAGAGTGGGGGTGCTAACTTTTAAGGGCAAATGGTGCAAATTAATATTCTGCGTACTGCAGGAAGCAGCAGCGTTTACTGGAAATGTAATACGGTACCAGATAACAGTAATTATTAGTAATTACAGCAAACAAGCAATCACTTAACACTTACATGTTCCTGTTAGACAAAGACTGAACTTTGCTGAATTTGTGCATCACGCCTGACCAAATGAGGGGCTCAATACGATGATGACACCTCGACTGAAAGACAGTTTCGCCCGGTGTCTGCATTTCTATGTCTTAGGAGAACTTATGAGATATAAACTAAGACACCATCCTAGGATTATTCTGCCAATATTTTAGCGTTAACAGACTAAACTACTTGCAGTAGCTTTTAGCCTCCAACTGGTTTCTGCGGTCAGTGAGCGCAACATCAGATCTGTATAAACTGCTGAACAAATTGGAACTGTGGCCAGCGATTTAGGGGTCTGGAACAGGCCCATTTTTGATCCTCATCTTCTCCCTCCCTCCCGTCTTGATCTTGCCTTCTTCTCCTGCTTACTGTCTCCTTCTCTTACCTGCCTAGAGGTCTAACCTTTCCCCTCTGCCTCCCCGAAATGCCTAACCTACAACCTTGCGCCCCTCCTGCCCCTCCCCTTCTCTCTCCACTGATCAGTCCGTAGTGGATTAGCGGCAGATTGTGATAGCGGTCTGACCCCGGCTGGCCCTGAACAAGCCCTGCTGGCTAATTGAAAGACATCGCACTGGTCTGCAGGATTAGAGACTGTTCTGTCTGGCCCATTATTAGACACATGCACACACAAAAATAAACACACACAGACACACAAACAGGATGAGATGGGCAGTTTATTGAGGTTTTTGGATGTGTCAGGCCAGAAGGGAATAGCTTGCAGTTACAACACGCAGAGAAATGAGAAATGTGACTAAGCCCTCAACACAAATGGGATGTTTTTGTGTGGGTGTGAGTGTGCATGCATGTGTCTGCCTCTGTAGAGTTCAAGACTGTGTCTGTGTGCACGCACGGCATCTGCTTATGTAAGTACTTGTGTGATTGTCAGTGTGTACTTGCGAGTGTGCATCTGTACCTGTGTGCGGGACTGAACTGCATTTTTTTTTTTTTTTCTAAAGGGAAAAACAGGGGCTAAGTGGTGTCCCAGGGTCTTTAACATTGAGATGGAAAGTAGCAACAGAAGAGCAGAGGTAATCATGGGTCACTCCCTCTCCAAGCTTCAGGTGCAAGTAACACAACTAACATCTGACCCTGTGTGTCCAGTGAAGAATGAGCCTGTGCATAGGTCCAGTGCCGAAGGTGCATAAATCAGAATAAATCTGTGTGTAGAAGCAAATACGAGACACAAGTTTATCCATGTAAATTGCAGGATGGCAATTTGTGCACCTGTACCACATAATAAAACCACTGAATTATGCACAGAGCACAGACTATATTTGATTTATGTAATGCGCAGTATACAATCTTTCTGTATATTTACATTGAATTACTACATTTAATTTTGCCTGGAGCCAGACAGCTGAAGAACTCGGTTGGTTGAGTCAGAAAACCAAAACCACCGAAAAGAGGGAAGCGAAGAACTGGGAAGAAGCCCAGGGGAGGTGGATGAATTACATGACGACTCTATGTGTGAGCCCGTGCTTGTTCCGCGCATTCATGGGTCACCCACACGTTGCCTCTCCCTGATTGAAAACAGCAGTGCCTCAGCTCGGCCCAGCTCTATCAATGAGCTCGCCCTTCCCTTCTGACTGGAGCAGTGAGAGGGAAGGTCTTGAAATCTTGACTGCATCAACCCGCAGAGGCCCCAAACGTAAAATATTTAGGCAAGGAACACAGAGAAACAAGTACCTCTCTTTAAAATATTTAGATTATATACCACACAACACTCAACCCCCTCAGCCCTTCTGCTCCTATTCCAACTCTGCTGGCTGTGTATCAATAATGGATGCTGTTTCGACAAGATGGATAATTTTCATAGTAGGGGACGGGTTCGGTTGCTAGGAAGTCGAACACACCACAGACCGGTTTTGGTTTTGTTCTAGACTGGAAGTCACAGCGGGTGAACTTTCAGGAGGAACGACATGGGGACAATGGTGACATTTTAAAGCTCATTCCCGGGCTGGTAATTGATTGCTGTTCTACAAGTTTTAACCAACAAAGACTCCCAGTGGTCAATTCACAGCTCAGACTGAAATACTGTAACAGCAAGAAAGAACCTTATCGATATCTCACTTTGAGTTTCAAAAACTGGTCATTAGCTGCCAGCAGGATCAGGCAATATCAATTCAATCAAACAAAAACTAAAATAATAAACTCTAGAAACATTATATTGGGATAACGCAGACCTCTCTTCTTGAACAGCGTCAGCTGACATCCAAAAGATATTTCATATTTCTCTGTGTCTTAATATAATAAGGGTGTTAGATTCATCTTTCCTGACTAGCTAAGCTGGACATTTTTTCAGTTTTCCCTTCATCTGATCTAGACCTTTAGTTGTTGTCAGCTGGTAGTGGGATCTTTGTGGCTCCTCTAAAGTGTAAAAAAAAAAAAAAAAAAATAGTCCTTGATGAACAAAAGACAAATGCCACCTGTAAAATCTCCATGAGAAGAGGTGTTGTTTCCGTGTCTGCTTGTTAAAAAAGCCCTCTGTTCTTGAGGTCTCACCGTATTTCAATTCAGTTCTTTGTCTCTGGTACTGCAACTGTCTTGAAGGACAAAAGAGGGACCGCTGCCGGCTGAGAATGTAACACCAATTTTTGGCTCGCTTCCCAGAAAATAATCTAGCAATGAGACTTGGTAGAAATAACCACTCTTTATTCTGTGCAGCCAGCACCCTCCCCATTCCTCTGTTTTAACCTCTTGAACCCCATTTTTGTTCATTTTCAGTTAATCAAAGGCCTAATCCCCTCTGTTAATTCTACTAATTTGTTCCTGTACCACACAGCCACTTTCCTAAATTTACAGTGATTATGCTCTATGGAAGAATTTTGTATTTTAAGCTAATTATAGGCCTAATGATAATTAGGCGTCATTTATACACCGATCAGCCTCAAGATTAAAACCAGTAACCATTTTTATTAATATATACATACATACATACATACATACATACATATATATGGTATATACCTATCACACAGAACAGAAGATTTCCCAAAATATCCACCTGCTTTACTCACATCCAGTTTGCTTTCCTTCAATTACAGTTTGATTCAAATGAAAACATGCTTTGGATCAGAGTTCAAGCTTTAAATACTTACAATTTTTGCTGCATAAGTACACAACTGGTACTTTCTCTGTACTGGGGGCGTGAATCTAGGGCGCGAGACATTGTTGCACAGCTTGTGCCAAACTGTACATTGTCTTTAACAGCCTAACACCAAAATTCAGCAGCGAATCTTACATGGAAAATCTGAGAGACTCACACTTGACATTTCAGTCTTTTAGCGCTGACTACACACACAGTGAGGGAGCGGAGATGCCATGTCTTGGCCACATGGCTGCTGGTACGCTCTCAGGCTGATGTTGGGACCGAACTGTTGACATTTCAATAATGAGACCTTTTTTCTCCCCACCAGGCCACCCTGCTGCCCTAAGCACACACCTACCATCCTCCCGCTGCTGGTGTCTTGCAGCGCATTTTAAAAGGACGATACACAGCGGATCAAGTAATGTTAAAGAAACGCCAAACATACAGCACTATACAGCTAGTTTATTCCTTGAGGCAAAAATCTGTGGTTACACTTGTACAGTTACACTTTTAAATATATTATCAGCCTTAATTAAATTCTACCATGACAACAGCGAATTGTGGATACTGATGAGGATGTGTTTTATTTCCAGATAATGACCTGGCTCTGATGAAGCAGCCTCATCACTGTTTGAATGTAAAACTCACAGCTAGAAAGCAACTACTTGCCCTGAATACTAGGGTTTAGCTTTTCCTACTTGTTGGAGTTTCATTTTGGTTCTGTAGACAAAAGGAATGCATTCATAGACCACCCTGCCTCGAAATAAGAATAAATACCACTAACATTTCAATTGCTAGCATGTGGGATAGCCCGCTACCGCCCATTCGTAGAAACATCAACTCGCCACTGAGCGGCTGCCTTGCATCGGGGGGGCTAATTAGTCTCTGTGTTACATCACATGTTTTGATAACTGCAGCGGACACAGCACATAATTGCTTACTTAAGTGTTATAATTTACCAATTCTCTCACTATTTTTCTCTCTTGTCTCCTACTGTTTGTGATTCATCCTGCATTACCCAGAGTGCTTTTCAACAACCCACAGACAGAGGGCATGGACTCGCTGCATGTGGCACCTGGGATCGGCTGTAAGTCTAAGGGCGAATTTGAGACGGCGTAATAAGAATAAGACGCTGTCCACCTGAAGATGAGAAGAGGAGGGAGCTGTCCACTTCTCAAAACACAACTTGTCCTGCGGTTACGGTGCAGTAATGTATTTTTCCGCTGCTATAAGTGGAGGAGAAACTGGTTATCTGTGCATCTTCTACAACAAATTTCCTCTGCGTGATTATAAAGAAAAAAGAAGTGCTGGGTATTTAAGTCCCAGGAGGTGACACCTACCGGTGATACTTTTGCTTAATACTGAAAATTTGGTCCGTTACCTGCACAATTATGTCTCAGTTGAAGTTATACCGCTTTATAAGATCATCAATTTTAAAAGTTTAACAGTTTAAACTAGAATAGTCGAGGAAATATTTTGTGAGGCTGCGAGTTCAATGCCCGTCAAGCCGTCTGAAAAAGAAGCCGACACAACAAAATTCATATGATATTTTACCCATAATGCAACTACGGCAACGGCGTGTGAGAGCCGAGGGTCGGCTCCGCGCTACAAGCAGCAACTGAGTCTCATCAATGACCGCCAAAAATCACACGACTGGAGATGGGATGATTATTTTCCATCATTGCCCTATTAATACAAACACCACTGTGAGCGTCTCCTCTGATTGCCCCGGGCCAGCCTCTGCCTGAGACAGTCAACGAGCCCTAATCATAAATACGCACCAGTGGAGATGTTATATACACACAGTTTTCTTGCTTTCTTTCCCGGGCCCCGCACCGCTGGCGGTAATCTGTTGACTGGAAGATAGGTAGATAGACAGATTGAGATTTAGACTGACGTTGCTGTCGGTGGGCACTCGGTGATACAGGAGTGAGATATAAGCCTCCCCCACCTCAAATCATTCTGCGTGGAAGGCTTCACACACCTCCACCCCATGTATATATGTGCGTATATTTGTGTTAGTGTCTTCCCTCCAGGTCTGTGTGTGATAAGCCATAGCCTGGAGGCTCTCTCCTCACCTCTTATCTCCATGACAGATGTTACCCCTGCGTGGCCACGGCCCCAAATGCCACACCAAGGCGGCAACAGTGGCGCTCTTTCCGGGATTTCTGGAAGTTTCTGTCAGATTTCCTCAGCTTTGTTTCTGATAGTGAGAGAGAAATGTTTTTTAAACACAGACAGGGAACCCTTCCCTGTGTTGGTTCTCATTTTTTGGGGGGGATATACTTAGTAGGGAAATCACTTGGCTGTGGAAATGAAACTCATCTGGATGAAATCATTCCCGGTGTCTCTGCCAAGATCTGGATACACCCGAGCTGTCGGAATAACAGTACTGATAGGAGATCAGTTATTATGTAGATCTAAACTCACAATGAAATTAAAAAGGATTTCCACACCATGGAAATTATATTTATTAATAAAATTATTTAACATTCAAGACCTTAATTTAATCTTTTTAACAAAAAAGACGACTTGAAGACACACTGACATCTGATCCCTCAGACCCCATCACAGGCGGTCTGGGCCGCATATGGCGACATTCTCTCAGCAGTGTGTGCGAAACCGAAGGACCGCCTGCTCAACAGACGTCCTCTGCATAAGCAGATCACATCTGATCACACGTGGTCGCACGAGACGCACGCGAAGTCGAATTCTAATGGCAGGTGTGAACTAACTTACTCGGAGCTGTCCACTTGTGATCGGATCACGCAAGACGCATGTGACTTTCAGGTATGAACAGGGCCCCTGCATCGCACTACAACATCCTATTTAACCGCAACTGTGAAAATAAGACACAACTTCAATGCCTTTTCCTAGTGACTTGTTAAGTCTTTTGTCATTTTTAAGCACATCTGATATGGAGCAACACGTTTCTTTAGTAACCACAACATGCTGCATTGCAGTGCAGCTCTGACTACACTGTTTATTTGAGTGGCACTGGAGGAACCCGCGTCCTCTGAAAGCTAAACGGCTCGCGTGTGTGAGAAGGCTGGCGAATTAAACACAGGTAGTAATAATGATCACAAAGCAACAATAAGGAAACAGCAAGGCTTCCAAACATTGCCCAACTGTCTGAATAAACAAACAGTACACCATTAATAGATCCCGTCAGTCTCTCTGCGGACAAAGTAAAGCCAATTGTTTTCTTCCCCAAATATTTACTATTATTCAATTATGGAATACCATCACACTTCATCATCTCAGTGGATTTTACAGTCTTTGTTAATAAACAGAGTTTTTTCATTTAGACATCTGCTGTGCTGTTTTTTGGGCAACATGATGGTATTAATATCCAAATAAGAGTGAAAACCCCATCAAACAGATTCAAGATTAAAGCAGAGTCAAGTTCAACATCCACACCTCTCACATCTTCAAGATGGACGGCATGTTGTTCTTTTTTCCCCTGCACTCTGCTCAATCAGATGCTACAGTTTTGTGGCCTGGGGCCCAAACTACAGGAAAGTAAATCAGCTCCATCAGGACGTGAAGATTAGATGGGATCTGACTGGCAGTATAAACAGGCCCGCCATTTTCTGTCTGTTACTGTAGCAACGCACCATATATACACAAAGCCCCGAAGAGCTGCGGAGACACGGTACTTAGCTACAGGTTTATGTCTGTACTTTACCTGTGTGCGTTTGAGAGAGGCTGAGTAAAGAGGACAGCGAGCAAGAATTACTTACGGGTGATTCAATCTGGAAGGATTGGCAGAGTGGGCACGTTCCTGTAACAAATTACTTGTTACATGAACCAAAAAACCAAATATGTTCAGCTATGTATTTTATTTGTTTTGTATCTTTGAGGTTGAGAATTGTGCATAGTAAAAAAACTGAAAGAAGGAAATCTCTATCAAGTTTGTAACCCAAGCTATGCGCTACATTTTATGTAAGCAATAATACATGACGAGGTGTCCTGATAAAGAAAAATAACAGAGACAAAGGAGACAAGGGAGGCAGAGGAAACGGCAAGGCTTATCTTTGCAGTGCTTTTCATCACTCCATTTCCTCTTCCAATATTTGCGTAAATCAGGACAACAAATCATAATCAATCATTTTTATGTTGTTGTTTTCATGGAGGTTTACCCTGGGTTAAGTCCAGTTCTCTGAGTATTATTACTTGTTAATGCAGTGGCTTAAATAGTGTTATTCCAGTATTTATCTTCTACTTTTCACGTTTGTAGAGCCGAAACGATTAGTCAATTGATTGACAGAACATGAATTGGCAACAATTTCAATCAACTGATCTTTTTGTCTCGTTCTCTTTGTCGTTTGTGGTAGAAAACTGAATATTTTGGATTTTGGACCGGACATTTTAGAGACTAGATGATTAATCCATTAATTAAGAAAATAATCACCAGATCAATTGATAATGAAAGAAAAAAAAACATTAGTTGCAGCCCTACATGTTTTATTAGAATATTTTTGAGGGTAACATTATGAGTTACATTTTGATTCATCTTTAAAATATATGAACCTGTTACAACCAGTCCACTACTCCACGGCCCCGTCTTTTTGTATCTGCACACAGTATGTGTGTTTCATTTAGGCTGCACAGAGGTTAGCTGGGGGTTTATGTCTGAGAGAGTCAGTGCCAGCGTTTTCCCCCATGGCAAGATCAACTGATTATTTTATGCACAGAGTTGCATGGTCCAATTTGTTTGCGTGTGCATGTGTGAAACACTGTGTGTATATTTATGTGCGTGTGTCTGCAAAGTGAGTATGTGCCTTTCCGGTGGACAGCTATCTCGCTTGCTGCAGGCAATCCAGGAAATGTTTCTCCACTGGTCCCCTCAGATGTGACTGTGTGTCTGAGTGTGTAAAAGGGTATCTGAACGGCAACAACCGCCCCCAGCCCAGTGCCAGCTGGACTCCCCATGAAAGCACTGGATGTATGAGGTGGGGGAATGGAGTGATGGGTGGAGGGGTAGAGGACAGACAGGGTCACGGCCAGCTGCCAGCTCGCTCTTTCAAACTGGACCAGAAGTCAGAGTTTTTAGAGGACTTTCCTGCCACTATCTTCCTGCTGTTACCTCTGTTTGTGCCTCTCCAGCCCTCACTCCACCTCCGCCACTCACCTTTATCTCGGTTTTCAGGCCTTCTGCAATCTCTTTCTTTTTTCTGCTGCCCCCACCCCCACCCCCCTCATACGCCCTCCCATCCTCCACTCCAGTCCTGTTTTTTTCTGCCAACATCCTTTCCCCCTCTCTCTGTGCACAGCGAAGTGGGCAGATCCAGCTGGCACCGTGGCAACTAAGCAAGTCATGCATCGCTGGCATCGTGTGCATGTTAATGGATGGGAGTTTGGGGTGGGGTTGTGCGGGCTTTGTGTGTGTGGTGGTTAAGGGGGTTACTGTACACATTACACTCTAGTCAGCAAAACATTTACAAAAATCTCTTGCTGCCTGACAGTAGCATTTCCTCCTGAGAGCTCAGTATACATGAGAGAAGTGGACTGTGTATTTAATAGGTCTCTCAAAATGCCTCCAAGTGCCATCCCAGCTCCTCCTTCAACTCTTCTTCACCCCCCCTCCTCTTCCTACTCCACTCTTCCTCCAGCCTCACCTCTCTTTTCCCCCCATCTCTTTCTTTTTCTCATGCTACCCCACACCTCCTCCTCCAGTTCCTCCTCCTCCTCTAAGTCGTGGACCCGGGGGAGGCTGAGGGGGAGGATCATGACACGTGACGGCTGCTTGACGGCAGCAGAGAAGCCAGACAGCACGGTGCTTTCATCTACCATTTAACAGAACAGAGAGGAGCCGTTAACAGTTCTCAGCAGGGAAATTAGAGGAGTGTGTGGGGCCCATGTACACAAAGTGCCAGTGTATTAACTGTTACATTATTGAGGGCCGGGGCCTTCCACGCCTGACAGTTGAGATCTCATGCTGAGAGACTGGGACTGGCGTCTATCAGTGAATTTAGTGACAAGTGGTTTGGTCATAATGGCTTTTCTTTAGGAAACGCTGATGTCTTCTGAAGAAAAACAGAATCACGCCGATCCACAGACATTGTGTCTTCTGGTTTTACTGAAGGAAGTGTGTTAAGGTGAGATCCCGAGCCCTTTTTGTATCAGTAAACTCTGAGAAAACAGCTTTCTATGGCGATGACTTCCAAGCTAGATGTACTCCAAAATACAAAAGCTTAACCAACTTACGGCCATCAGAAACTGATCTCAAGTTTTCAGCAGAGCACAGTTTAGCTGCACCAAGGCAATCCGAGCCATGATTACATGCGTTCTGACTGAAACTTCACAGCACAAGACAACCGCACTGACCTTTGATGCCGTCTACCCGCTTCGTAGATGGGTCAGCTGGGGCCAGCACGTACCAGCCTCCTTCCTCAACCAAAGCTGTGTCTTGTGCCGAACTAATTGGCTCAATACATGCACGTTACTGCAGGTGACTACAGACGAGGCACCGTTTTAAATTGTCTTGTTGTGTTCAGCTCTCAGTACTGCCTTAGCAGTATGAGTTGTTGAACCACTGGGAGCTGTGAACAAGCTATGTATAATGCAAGGCACCAAGGTTCACCAAGGTTAGTGGTTCTTTGTTAGCGGTGATATTGTTAAACATAAAGAAGATAAGACATTTTCAGTGCTATTTTGTCAGTGGATGACTTTTAAATATTGCAGGGAAGAGTGACCACAGTGAGCTGGTGCCATGCACTTATTGCTGTTTATGTAAAGCCGGGCGACTCCACCATGTTATCAAGGCAAACAACTTTTACCGCGCCATGTTGTCTGTATGGAAAATGCCACATGTGACAAACAAATCAAGTATTTCATATATTTCAGAAGCACAACACAAAACGTCATGTTGGTTCAGCAATTCGGTGGCTTGTGTTTCACTTAGCAGCTCATTTGCTGAACTCACCTGGTTTGTTTCACGTGACTTAGATGTTAATTATCTGTAATAGACTGAAAGAAATTAGACAGAAAGGCGGCACCGTGTTTTCTGGTCAGAAGGTACATGATTAATTCATCATGTGTTCATTGGTTTAACTGCTGGTGCGCTGTAATTAGTAACTAACCTACTGTGTCAGAAAGACCAAATCATTAAACCTTGTATTGTGTGTGATCATTTTCACAAAGGCAAATCAAATGATCCAGTCCTGTTGTGGTTCACTTCCAGTGGCAGGCTGGCCATCTGGAGTGTTGGGACTTTTCCCAGTGGGCTGCTTTAGAATTGGGCCAATGCAAAAGAAAAGGAATCTAGATAGTCATGGGCAGTGGTTCTGATGGCTGGCCTGGGGGAGTGAGTCAAGTTTACAGGGTTTGGAGCTGTTAATAGGGTTTTGATGAGCTCCAGGACAGTTTTTCTTTTCATTGTCTTCAGTGTCCGTGATTGAGTATAACACTGATTTAAATTCAATTTCTAAGTTTGATAATGGTCAACCAAAGCTAGGACTCGGTGAGCTGATAATTTGCAGAATCATATTAATGCTGAATGATACAATTTATATTTAAAGTAGCACAGACACACAAAGTGTGGATTTCCACAATGACAAATTCGGCAGTGTGGCTGAAAAGACTTCCATCTGCAAATACAGGTCACAGCTTTGATTCCCACAATAGTTCAAGTCCCCCTCATCTGTGTAGTTGTATCAAAGTGTCCTTGAGCAATGCTCAAATTCACTTTGGAAAGGGGTGGGTGCTAAACTGCCAAATAAAACAGCAAAAAAGTGCATTTTTGTTTGATCATTCAGCAAAGCGCTCTGTCATCCTGCATCTCCCATGCTTCATTCTGATTTCTGGCAATCACCTTCTTTAAGTAAACGTGTTAAACTGACAGATTAAGTCACTACATTACTTTATATCCATCTAGTTGTTTTACTGTGGTGGAACACAAGCAACCGTGAAACGCCGAGGACAGATTAAACACATTAGAGGAGGCATCACAGAGTCTTGGATTGATCGCAGGTACAAGGGAAGATAAAACATTTGTGTGTGCGTGTGAGTCCTCAGAGTGCTCGAGGTACATGTATGTACTTTGTGAGTAACATATGGACTCTCAGTGATTTTACATGTGTCTGTAATTTAGCTTGTTTAGCTTGTGTGTGTGTGTGTGTGTGTGTGTGTGTGTGTGTGTGTGTGTGTGTGTGTGTGTGTGTGTGTGTGTGTGTGTGTGTGTGTGTGTGTATGATACTTTTGAGTCAGTCACATTGCTACGCTTCCAGCAAGAACAGTAACAGCTTAGCCACTTCTGAACCTCCCACACATCCCTCCCAACACACTGCCTGGCTACGAAACATCTGTGGTCTTAAAGAAGACAATTCAAATCTCCGACTCCGATTTTCCACAGATTTTCTAAATGTAGCTTTCTCTCTGTCCTTTGGCAAAAGAGTCTACGTTTTGCTTTGTTTTGTTATAAAGCTCAATGTGGTGATTATTAAAATTAATTCCTCAAAAAAAAAAAAGGATGCAAGAAGAAGGAAGAAAAGCATTTTGAGCAGTCAAGCAGGCAGTGCGGAGTACAACACTGTGGGAACACGCACACGGTGATAGAAAAAAAAAGACTCCCTAACAGGTTTTGAGGCCTGCCTGCTGATGCGCAGTGAGGCATTTCAGCGTGCGGACATGTTCTTGAGCTTGTGCGTGCGTGCTTGTGAGTGCAGAGGTATGAGTGTGTGTCGGATCAATGTGTGAAAGCGTCAGAGGGCAGAGGAGAAGAAAAACCCCTGACCCAACACCATGGCAACAGCAGCCGAATCACCGGAGTAGCAAGCGTCAAAAGTCAAGACCCAGCAGAAAGATCAAGAGTGCATGCAGACACAATGGTCATACTTTATCAGACAAAAGGGGAGATGTAAAGGTAAAAGAGGAAAGAAAACTTAAAGGAAGAAAGAGCTCTTATGCTTAGGAGGAGTTACTTGTTACGTAAAAAATAATAATAAAGAGTGGATACAAACAAGGGAAAATTATAAAAAAAAAAAAAAGAAAAGCAAACCTGGGCAAACTGGCTCACACCAACTTGAACCTCTTGGAAAAATGTAGAAGCCCTCCAACAATCCCAACAACGTCGCATCCGCCACAGGGCCAAAACACTCTAACAAGGGCCTACTCTCAGACTCACAAACCACATTTCACATTTACTTACATCCGGCGGAGCTACAGCTTCCCAGTCGCAGCATGTCCATATGGACTCCTGTCTCAAGAAGAGTGGTTTCGATCTATGGTTATAAAAATCTTGAGTTGGCCCTTGTCCTACAATTTGGCCCTGCTGCGGGGAAAGGGTGAATCAAAAGCCTCTGCCGTGCCTTGCTAAAAGCCGGCCAGCAAGGAGGAAAACACGGAAAAAAAATCCAATGTGAAGATTGAGAGAGACCTGCTTCCCTGCAGCTCTCAGAACAGCCCTGATCCCAGCGTGAGAGTGTCCGAGGGAGATTTATGTCTCTGTGCATGCATGTGTGCAAGTGTATCTGCATGTGTGAGGAGAGATGTGGACTGTACGTGCATGCAAATGTCCATTGTGTGTGTGTGTGTGTGTGTGTGTGTGTGTGTGTGTGTGTGTGTGTGTGTGTTTGTTTGCAGACATTGATTGTATGCTGTTTGAGAAAATTGTCCCATTTTCTTTGATGGGATGTTGTGCTGCGTTATCTCTACTGGATCCCTATGTTGAGCGTATCTGTACGCACTTCCACACGTGTACAGCAAGTATGTGAGTGTGTGTCGTCTGAGTGTCGATGGACTCACCGATGACGATGGTGGTGATCTGGTGCCTGCTGGCCCCGTGCTTGTTCTTGACCTCGCAGGTGAAGGTGGTGTTGACTGCGTCGTCTACCTTCCTCACCATCAGCTTGTTGCCGTCCACCACCACCGTGTCTGGCAAGGAACCGGACGCCCTGGAGAGAAGGGGAAGGAGGGAAAGGAAGGAAGGGAAGGAAGGAAAGAGGGATGGAGTTAAGGAATAAAGAGGGTGAGGTGAGGGGGATGAAGAGGAGATTTGGTGAGATGAAAAAGGAAAAGAGAAAGGAGGGATGAGAGGAAGGGACAGAAGGGAGGGAGAGAAAAAAGGAGAGGAGAGATGAGGAGACAACAGAAGAGAGGACAGAACGCAGTGAGGAGACCATATGTTTTGCATAAAATAGGATGAAGCAAAAGAAAATCAAAAAGGCAAATTGATGAGCGTGAGGGAGAGGAAAACAAGAGAAGAAGAAATAGAGAAAGATGGGAGAAGAGAGATTGAGTTGGTTGAAAAACAAGAGGAAAAAGAGAATGTTTGTGACTGATATTCAAAGACAGCAATAATGTGAGAGAAATCACAGACATGTGAACAGCCGCTCTGTCTCCCTGCTCAATACTCACCAAGAAATCCACACACATGCAACATAACACAGCATCTGTCCATCCAAGATGAGATGTTATGAGCGTTCGTGTTTATCAAAGATTATGAAGAAATTATCATTAAAGAGGAAAAGTTGCACCCTTCTGTTATGATTATAGCAATAATGAGGAACTGAGTCACTCTCTCGGACGGAGGTGGAGGGAGACGGAGCGACCGCACAGAGGGATAGAGTGAGATCCTTACGCGGTCCAGGTGACGGCGGTGGGCTCAGGGTTGGCGTTGGCCAGGCAGAGGAGTACAGCGTCTGAACGGCCAACGTACCAGTTGTTGTCGTAGCCCTCTATGGACACAGAGGGCGGGTCTGAAGAAAGAGAGAGGGACAGACAGACGGAAAGTGGAGTTGATACATGACTTTAGGTGATATTATTTTATATTATGTCAAGAACACGGTGCCTGGACAGGTCATTGTTCACTCTTGTCAATCCAGGCAGAATGGTGGCCTTGCTAGCTTCAGGGTTGTTGGAGAAGCTGGTTCCAGAAGTATTTCCCCCATGTAAATTCCAATTTTCAAGTTTTTTTTTTTTTCAATTATATCCTTAATGTTCCTCAACATAGAAACATTAAAGTTTCCCAGATATTGTAACAATACTGCAGAGTTTAAGTTATGGCCATCAGTTTAAACGGTTTTTCTGTGAAATCATGTTTTTTTGCACGAGTTTGCGTGGCAGATGGCTCTGCCATTGCTATTGAGATGAAGCCAGTCAGTGGCACAAATCAGAGCTGTAGCAAATTCAAAATACATTGTTGTTGTAGTCCAAAGATGGATTCATCTAAGTTGCAGATTGTGTTATCAGTTTTCTCAACAGTCCAATCTTTAGCTTCCACCTGTGATTTGCAGCCCAAGCAACAGAAAGCTTGGTGATTGCATATTTCCTGCTGAAAGGCACCTTGGGAGTCACACCTGACTTCTTTCCTTACATTTCTTTTTTTTTTTTTTGTAATTCATCTCGCACATTCTATCACACAGTTGCTCATTACTTGTGCTGCTGAAAAAGAACAATTTCCTTTCCATCTTAATCTTGGAAGTGCTCAAATTTCTCAGTCACGTTATCTACGTAGAAAGTGAGCAGGAATTTTACTTCCTAAACCCTGGAAACTCAAATGAGCTCATCCTATTTTGCAACCCTACGGTGACGACCAGCAAGAAAGCCCACTGGCCAAGACACCAGCTAGCGACTGGTGCATGATTCCCTCTCTTTTCACGGAGTCATGTGGTTCATAATGTCTGTAAACTGTGGCAGACTGGTGCATTCAAAACTCGATAGAGAGCAGGTCACAATCATACGTCTTTTCATAACACGAAGGGGCTGTGTGCACAGTGCACCCTTGAGCATTTAGAGAACTGATAGTAAACGGGATGGCATCAGACTGCCTTCGCAAATCTCTGCCAATTTTGAAATGTTCACATATCCGTGTCAAAATGTCCCATCACAGATAAAAACCTCAATGCGAGACAAAAAGTGTCTGATATGCCCCGTATGTATGGTGATGTGTGTATCTAGACCAGGAGGATGAGAAAATCTGCTACTGCCACTCTTGTAAGAGCCTTATGTTAAAGTGAAGTCAAACCAAAGTGGCGTGTGTAGGAAGTTAAAACAGGCGGAAAAACCTCAGTGGCCCTCTTTCCCTTCACGTCTTTCATGTTAAAAATCTAAAGGAAGAGAGGGAGACTGAAAAGAAAAAAGAGAGGGAGAAACAGAGAGAGGTGTGTTAGGAGTGACAGGGTGTCCAAGGCGGTGAGAGACAAGCAGCAGGACGGGAGGGTGAGCCTGTGGTGTGATGTGTGTGTGTGTGTGTGTGTTCTCCCAGAGAGCACTGACCTATAAAAGCTGATCTGAGTTTCACAGCAGTCAGGAGACATGATCCCTCACACCATCACTAAACTACCACGTACACAGCGACGAGCTGCACTGAGCACGCCTGTGCGCTCTGCTGCTTCTATCTTTGTGAGGACCAATTTTGGGAGCGGAGGCTTTTTTTTTTTTTTGCCAGCCCCTCACTTCGGGTTGGTAAGGGGATAAAGTTAGAGTTAGGGTTTAAGTTTGGGTAAGAGACTAGGGACACAGTGTCCTCACAAGTATAGAAGCACAAACATGTTGTACAAACATATGTCTTACAGACCAGAGCATACACACAGGTGAGATCTCTCAGCCTTGTTTGTGTTCACATTCGAGTGGTTATATCTGAGTACATACTGTACATACATGTGCGTACTGTCTACACCCACACACACACACAAATACTACACAAACCTAGTGTAGATGCTGAATCTACTTGCATTTATACAGAGACACCGTGTGTGTTTGTTTCTTAAAAGCCAGGAAAGATCATTTGACAGCTTGATCGGCAGGCATGGGCCTGTGTGTGTGTGTGTGTGTGTGTGTGTGTGTGTGTGTGTGTGTGTGTGTGCGCGTGGAGCCTGGGGTCCTGTGTAGGTGTAAGAATTTCTCATATGTATTCCTCATTATGTCTTGTATCAGCTTGACAGGGAGGCTGAATGTGTGTGTGTGCTGACTAGGTTTGCGTGTGCGCGTGCAGTCTAAAAATTGCAGATTACAAAAAGGGAGGCTGAACAAAGACAATCTGTTCCGTCTTTGCAGTAAACAGCAGCGGGGGTCACACAGTTGAGACGAAGCTGTCGGCATGCATAAATCTCTGTAAAGCCACGCTGAACCTGTGTAATGTTTTAATCCCATGTAAATTAGAATGTAATTTAATGGATTAAATGAAAGCAATGTGTGTGCACGCGCTTGTGTGTAAACGTGCCTTCTCGATTCTCTACACTCCTCAGGGCAAAAAAACTCCTGAAAGATCAATTCTCTCAAAATTCTCTCAAATGCCAACATTTTGTGCTACTTATGTCTTAATTACAGCTCTGAAAGTTTGAGTTCAGGTTTTAGATTGAGTTTTACCACAGTCATCCGTTTTGTCTGCCCCTCTACTGTATGTACTGACAATAATGAACCCCGGATGTGTGCATTTGTCACAGCATGCTTGGAAATGAGCAACTAAGGAGAAGCGGTGGTGAACAGAGAGACTTTGAAGGACGCTACAATTAATGCAGTGCACACCACCCTGCTGTTGTACAGGATCACAATCGCAAGATTGAAATGTAGATGGCACATCATAGTGGTAGGGTCACTGCCAGGTCCTTTGTTTAATGAAATGACTATTTGTTGTAGGCTACTGTTATTGGTCACGGACTGGCTAACTAGGGAGCATGTGCTAAACACAAAGCTCAGTGAATAAGGGTTTTTTTTTTAGTTTTTTTAAAAAAAAAGACTTTATCCGAGGCAGAACTGGTGTTAACGGAGGTTTTAAGCTCTTGTTCCCTTGCGAGTTCGCCCAAGAGAGTTCCAGCAGCTGATTGCATAACAACCTAAGTAAGTAAGCTAAGTACACAAACACTGGGACCAAAAAAACTGCTTAGATAGACTTCAGTGAAAATCCGCGCCCCGAAGCACAACCTCAATGCAACTAAAGTGAGCACACCGGTGACCACTGCAACAAAAGTCAGTGTACCTGTGATCACTGCAACAAAGGTATATGACGCCTGTGATTTCCATTTCTCACTAATGAAGGGTCTCCTGCTTTTTGTTGCCGTCGGTTCTGATATATACAGTATAGTTTAATTAGTCAAACATTTCTGTTCAAATTAATTGGCTTCATTCCTCTTGAGCTAAAAAACTAATAAAATGGTACTAAATGGACAGGATTTCTAATTACTTAACATTACAGTAATATTGACCAGGGGTGTTCTCAGTTTCGTTGTACACTGTGGATCATTAGAGAAGTGACTTGGGGTGTGTGGAGAAGGTGCTGCACACTGACATATTAAAGCATCACCTTCTTCAAGTGTGTGTGTGTGTGTGTGTGTGTGTGTGTGTGTGTGTGTGTGTGTGTGTGTGTGTGTGTGTGTGTGTGTGTGTGTCTTCCTTACACTCCACAGAGAGCTTAACAGGGTAGACCCACGGCTGCTCCTGTGTCCTCTGCTCGACCATGCAGGTCACCTCCCTGCCGTTATCCGTCGGCGTGGGGACCAGGCGATACTCGCTGCGCACCGTCACCGTCCCGTCCGGGCCATTTGTGGTGCTGGTTGAGTGGTTGCCTCCGACCGACGCCAGCCACTTGATGGTGGCCGCCGGTTTGCCCTCCGCCGCCTCACACTCGGCTACCACCACCGACTTGGTGCCGGCCTGGACTGTCATCACCTTGGCTGAGTTCTTAGGCTTGGCTGGGGGGGGGGATAAGCAAGACAACAGAAAGGAGAAAGAGGGAGATTTTTAAAAAAAGGGGTGGAAAGATACAGAGGGAAGATGTGAGAGAGAAGAGATTATAGGAATCCAGACAGGAGACGAGGGATGAGGAGAGCAGAGAAAAAAGAAAAATGGTAGCAGAGTGAGAAAGATGAAAAAAATAAAGGGTGGTGAAAGGAAAGAGACATCAAACATGAGGCAGAGGAGGAGGAGAGTGAGGAGGGCAGGTAGAAAGCAGAGGAGGAGGTTCAATCAGTCTGTTGTGAATATACACCATGGTACCCTACTGTGGCTGTAATGAAACTCAGAAGAGGGGGAGGCCCTCTGGTGTGACCCTAGGCCAATCAACATCAGAGAGGCAGAACGAGAAAGTACAGACAGATCCCTAAAAAGTCTTACAGTACCTAAATGTAAGATGTTACAAAGGATTACAGAGTTTAAATCAAGTCAGCAGTTTCCCATCACGTAACGACTGTATGCCTGTATGCACTTGTACTAATCCACAACAACGTGCCTACATACATACACACATACACACAACCATTGTATATTCAAAACTATTAACTTTTCAGGAAAACCAGGAAGAAAAACAGCTTTGTCTTTGAACCGGTGATAATGCAGTTTTTGATATCAACCAGTGGGTTTTGAGTGACCTTCATCACAGAATTCTTTGCAGGTAATCCCTCAACTGAAGCGAAACATCAAAGAGACCGATAGTTGCAAGACTTTAACACTACAACAGTGATATGCAAAGCATCGCTTTCCGTCTCCCATCACATTAGCTTTATGAAATGAAACTGGAGGAGTTCTATAAAGTGGCAATGTTCCATGAAAACGTCCTTCCTTACTCAAAGGAAAAACCAAACCTCTGACACTAGCAATCAATCCGTAAATGTCAGTGGATTCCATTATTTTGTCATGTCAAGTGTTGCAGTTTACTTTTTTTGTCAGACCCACTCTTTTTAAACATTTATCATCTTGTACTGCAGGACATGATTCTGTAAATTTCCTCTAAATGCCTTTCAATCTGATGTATGCAGCTGCATGTTTACAGAGAAGGTAATAGACATACTGGAACCGTAACATTTTAGTTTTCAAGAATAAAGGCACGCAAGTTTTGAAAACACTAAAGGTCTAATTTTTAGGCTACCTGTTACGTCAGCATTTAAAATGGTGTAATTTCCCAGCGAAATCAATTCATCAATCGAGGATTTGCTCTTTCACGTCCAGTGGAACTCTGCTGAACTCTGACCTCCAGATTCGCGCTGCCGACCAATACCAAGTCATCTTGAGAGAGGCGGCCTTCAAGGAAACAGAGAGCTACAGAGTCGAAATTGGGTTTGACTCCCTCTCTCTAGCTAGCGCTACGAATGTCTTCGAAGAAAGAGTTTCTGAAAAGGTGCGCTGTTATCTTTATACTTAGATGATACCGCGCCGCCATCTCGATGATGGACAGCTTTCCACTCTGGAACAACTGTAAACACTTTTCCGATGTCGTCAGACAACATGTTATTCAAATCGCTTCTTTTCTAGTAAACTCACATATTTTACAAAGGTGTGTGGAGGGATTTTGCTGTGCCACTTACCGGTGTGAGCAAGCCTTAAGCCTACAACATGTAATGCCAGTCACTACTGATTCTGCAGAAGTCAGAGGGTGACGGATCACATTATCCGATCAGCACAGCTTAGCTTGCCAATGTCCTCGTCCATTTTTATTTATTAGATTAGTTTTCTCTTAGGTCAGTAGGACAGCAATACATCGGGATGGCAGTGAAATTTGAGAGCACCTCCTGCTGGACCACAAGTCAAAGTTTGAATTTGAACAGGTCATTACAGTTCAAATACTCAATTTTTTCCCACATTGGAACAAATTTTCAAATTTCAAATGAGTGACTGCCCTAATGCTGCTGTGTAGTTTTGCAATTGTTTCATCATTTAAAGTTAGGTTTCTCTTTTTGTTTTTTAATTATTACATAACAGGGCTCAGAAGGACAAATCCACTGTATTTGATTAACAATTTACTTCCTCCTTTAATTTCCTATTATTATTTCTTTTTTACTATGTCAATTTATAGTCCTACTCATTAGCTATGTTTATTTGTGGATGGTGCATGAAAGTGTCAGCTTTGTTATTTTAACTGGCTTCAAAGCTGAGCTTAAATCCAAATCCAGGCAGCACTAAAAAGGTCTTAGAAGTAATACAATATCGTCTTTCTGAAACCAAAAGATATCCTAGCACGGGGAAGGAAACAGAAAGCATGAACAGACATGGAGAGACGAAACAGGACAAGAGAGGAGAGAGAGTTCAGACATGAGGGAGATAAGCACGAGACAGTAGAGGGGACACAAACAGAGCGGACGACAGAGGAGTTAAAATAGACATAAAGAGAGGGAGAGACTGGCCGTGCAGAAAGGAGGAGAGAGTAAAGCAGGGGGGTGAAAAGGGGTTAGGATTGATCTGGGGACTTAAACAAAGTCTGGAGTATCCATCCCTGATGCATTTCGTGACACTGCTTCCAATTGAGGCCGGCGCTACTCCTCACATCAGTCTGAGTACAGAGTAATTAGAAAGTAAGCGGGAAGCCATGCTAGCAGAGCTGAATAAACACTGTACCCCTCACGCACGCAAACCCCCCCCCCACGCTCGGTAGTATCAACAAGCTGAATGCCACCGCCTGACAAGGAGACAGGAAAAATGCATTACAGTAATGTTTCCAAACACCATTAACTGCATGAGGTGTGTTTGGTTTATGAAACCAAGCACTTAGAAAGCTTAAGAGATGAACACATTTCCATCGAAGTCATGTTCACCACATTTTTCGATTTTAAGCATTCAAGTTGCATTTTGATGAGTGCTTGGCCAAGGATTGTGGTTTTATAGACAGAGATATTGTAGTTATAAAAGTTTCCTCCCACTCCCACTCACATTTGCAGACTACAGTATGGAGATATGATTGGCTCTCGACACAACAATTTGACTTAGTTTTCTAAATTTCCGTTACGCGCCAGTTGCTTGCCATCCTTCGGAGAGACATTTGCTGTGAAACTATCCCTGTGGCTCCTGGGGATTCTCAGGACTCCTCAGCAGAGCAGCAGTTGTGACTTGTAAGTCTGTCACGTGTCACAGTGTCAGCGCTGGTAACGTGACTGCGTTACGTGACACACCAAAAAAATCACTGAGATTAAATTTCCTTGTCTGAGAATAATTAATAATTATTAATGTTGATGCATAATGAATAACATTGGATTAATATTTTTTAGTTCATGGCTAATTTGTGATTATTGTGGTAATGCATATATTATTAAAAAAGTATTTTTTTTTTGTTAAACGCAGCATTCAAATACTGATTTGGACGTTGGTTACCGTGGCAACATTTGAAGTTTTGGAGCATTCAGGTCAGCCCTATCTAAGACAGTCTTTCTTTTAACCTTGGCAGCAATTACAGAACAAGGCCTGTGACTGGAGGGTGTCCAGTTTGAATCCTAAACAAGTTTGGAATATCTGCCAAGTGTGAAGATTTGTAACTGAGTGTGAAACCGGCTGTTGCTGAATTAAGGTGGCATTCACACAGGACAGCTGAAATCTGTCATAGCCACAGAGTTTGTGTTGAAAACCAGACAGACACCCAGATAGCACATCAGTGAAGTCCAGTGCTGACCAAAATCATCCATTACATTTGGCCCACATTCTGCCATGCAAGAGCAGCGATGAAGCCATCATTTTTGCCTGGAAGGACACCAACTTAACCTTGGTATGGACCAGAACCGAGCCAGATTGGCGTGAGTCTGATGTCTTTCGAATGCCCAGCTCTAAAGCAGATTACAAGTGGTTTGTTACACTTGGCCCAGAATCCAAACGCTGCACATATCTAACATGTGGCTGGTTAGAGATGAGCCATTTTTGAACAAAACAAAAAAAAACACTCACCATTGCCATACCTCACCCATTTACTGCCTTAAATCAATAAAATCTGACCCAGAATCATCTCCCATCTCAAGTGACCTGATAGCCGAAGGGTTAGGGTGCATACCACTTGGGCGCAAATGCCCTGAGCAAAGTCTCCACGGTTTTGCTCCTGGCCAGGACCATTTGCTGCATTTCATTCCCCTACTCTATTTCCCTGTCTCTGCTTCCTGTCTATCTCCACTTTCCACAACCTGATTAAGTTTATTAACAAATCACTATGATCATATTCTATGGATAGCAATGTCAGCAGGCCAGTCCGCCATTAAAATAGCTCTGCAATGATTAGATGCACTGCCATAAAATTTAGTACAAACAGACATTGTCCAGAGGACGCATCCTAATGACTTTGGTGATCTCCTGACTTTTCCTCTAGTGGCACCATGATGTTCCCATTTTTGATTTTTAGTTAAATGTATCAACGGCTATTTGGATGTTAGCACTTAGCTCAAATTATAGGTCAAAGTAGCTAAGCATACATTTACAGAGCTGCTAGACTCTTGGTCTTGTTCTTTGATAAATCAAAAGTCTAACTTTTGAGTGATCGTGCACTGTTTGCTTCTTGATACATTGGAAATCGCTTATAGTGATCACGGTCACAGTGATCAACCGCCCAAATGGATCAAAAAGCTCGGGACAGAATCATTAAAATGCAAATGCTGTTTAAATAATCACTTATAGTAATCAAATAGTCCGCTTACAGTGTTCATTTTGGGTCTTTTCATAAAAAAAGAATTTAAAACTTGTGGCATACTACTGCAAGCTGTCATATGTAATGTAGTGCAATGACCGTCCCTGCCTGCTCTTCCAACATGAATTAACTGTGTGTCAATGTGTGTGTGTGTGTGTGTGTGTGTGTGTGTGTGTGTGTGTCAATGTGTGTGTGTGTGTGTGTGTGTGTGTGTGTGTGTGTGCGCGCGTGCGTGCGTGGCTCAGTCAGTTATTTTGCCCTCCCATTCCAGCTCTGCTTGTGTTTTGGGACTTTTACGGTGTCTAATTATCGTCCCTGCTCTCTCACAGCAGCACTAATGTTACGTGAGTGGAGTGCAATGCTTTCCCCCTGACCATTCGGACTAGGCTTGGAGCAGGAGAAGGCCACGGCGCAGTTTATATTATTTTTTCTTTAAATCAGTAAATAGTGAAGCTGTCCGTTTCATTACTTTATATTCATGTAATAAACATACAAACGTCAATTGGATGGTAAGCTGCACGAGAAATAAAGACAAAGAAAAAAAGGAAAAAATTGGTTATAATAATCATCATCTTATCGTGAACAATTTGGAACCGTAAAAATGTGATCACTATAAACGGTTTCCAATGTACTTTCATACAATGCCCCTGTCTGTCAATGTCATCCATCAACACGTCTCCACATGTTTTGAGTTCTTCCCCAGCAGGCTCCTCCAGACGAGAGAAGGGTCAAAGAAAGACACAGAAAGTAAATCTGACCACTTCGACGTCACCCCCGGAGCCATCAAGCTTTGTTATCTTGTACTTCAACTCTGGCGGTTCAAGCACAGACTTGAAACAAACTAAATCATCCACATTAACTATTACCTAAAGCAACTACAATACGACACCAGTGTTCAGCTTGGGTTTTAACATGAAGTTAGTTCAACAAACGATGTCTGGTAACACTGAAACTTAGGCTGCAGGGCAAACAGATTGGGATATAACAGCACTGGCTGGTAGCACATATCAATGTTCCTCTTCCTCTCCCTCTAAGCATGGATTTATTCACTGCTATACCCTGATGATGGCAGCCAAGTGATCTATTTTTTTTATTTTCTACTTTGCTGAATACATTAGCAAAAAAAAAAAAATCAATAAAGGCTTCTAGATCCTGTTGAATTTTTGGAATTCATGTCTCACCAGCTGCCCAGGTTTTGTAAACATCTTCTCATATCTTGACAAACTGCTGCTGAATATTTTCAGATAACGTTGGGAAAACATCTGTTTGGCTCTCTATATCTTCTCAGCTGTTAACAATAAATGAATATTCAAGTGAGACAGAAATAGTTTATGCGGCAGTTATTCTGATGTGTGTGTTGTTTTGACAACTCGTTACTGGCTGTTAGAAATGTTGACAAAATGCATTAATTTAAGCTTTAGACTGATTTAGACCATTTAAGCTTGAGAGCCTAAAATGTAGGGGAAAAAACCAAAGAAAAGAAAAGAAAGAGAACAAAAAATTGGAAATAAATAATAATTTTTCCAAAGCAAAAACTGAAAACTGAAAACACATTTTTACTTCTACACCCAGCTCAGACTTGCCTCTGAACACATATAAAAGAGAGCCTGGAGGCCTCACATTTCAAGATTCTTTGTGCTGCTGCATTAAACTGCAATTTTACTGAGTCAATGCTCCTATTTGAGGGTAAGTGTACACTCCTTCATCTGTTATCAACAACTCAGCAATAAAGCAGGTGGATGTTGTTCCATCTGTTATTGTAGTTTTGGTGCATTTGCTGACAGGTTCTCAGTCTATGGAAGGTAGTTCTATTCTTTATAGTCATTTTAGTTGTCTTATTTAGGTTATCTTTTCCTGCCCTGAAGGCCCTCCTTAAATGAGGACGTCAATAACTCTGGAAGTCAAGGTATTTTCTACTCAATTAGGATGGTTTATGGTTTTGGAAAAAATACTAATAAATATACTGAACAAGTACTGGCTGCGGTGTGTCGTCAGTGCTGGAGCCTAAAAAGGCACTGAGCACTGCCCTGGTAGGCCAAGGGGATTGCTTCTATAATTTCTGTTTAACCTTTATTCATGCAGAGAAAGTTTGCTTTGCACACACGATTTATTCGGAGCAAGACCACGTTTCTCACTCTTACACAAGTTTTCACCTGGGAGCTGCCCAATACAACCACATTCTTATTGCTGTCGACCACTTAGCAGCCGACTGGAGCTGCTGGGATCATAATGCTTTACTGAAGAACACATGAACAGCAGATGCTGATTTAGAGGAGAGCATTTATTCCTATGTTGACTGGCTGGAACCAATGAATCACCTGCACGAATGGATAGAAAAATGTAGTTTTAGTCATGGAAAGCTTTCTCAGATGGAGAACTGCCTCACAGATGTCTCATTAGCTGAGGTTACACACAATAAAAGCCGGAAATCCTTTATTAGACAAGAAGAATACTGGTGGCAGTGATTCCCTTCTTAACTAAGACCATGACACCACAGATAATGGAAAACTAAGGTTACCAAGGCGTCTAAGGGTTGAAATGGTTTGCTTTAGGTTTACTTGGGAGCGTATCTAGTCTAACTAGTTATCCAGGTAACTGTTTAACCAAATTCACAACATGCAAGCTGCAGTTTCCAACATAAGATCTTTTCCTCTTACATTAATATTGAAGCATTTAGCTAATCAAAGCAAATGCTAAACTAATGAAACATGCATGAGCATGTAAGAGCCCTGCAGGAGTGGAGAGTTTTCCTACAACTGGCAAGCGACAACCATTTGTGAACCATGACACAGCCACCATTTGCAATCTGCATGAAGGCAGTGGTCGCAAAGTGCTTTTGTAAAGCAGACCCCAGAGTTACTTTCAATGTGTCCCAATTCCATACTAATATTATCAAAATACTGACTGTAGTATAAACTATGTATACTTTCACACTTTTTCCTAGCATGAGTACCTCTCTGACCTCTATAATAGTATAGTGCATATAGCACGGTGCCTTGTGAGACATACTGACACCTAACATAACCCAAAAATCAAGTAATTTAGTGTGATTGTCCGCATTTTTTGCATACATAATGCAATTACTAATTACAATATATATGTCTACTTTAAAACAGTGGTCATGTAAATAATAAGAACTTATGTACTGTACACTTAAAAAGTGACACAATATTGTCATTTTTGTTGACTGAGCATACTGCATGCTTGAAAAGCAGAATTAGAATATGGAGTATGAAATTTGGGACACTGTTTAAGGTTAAGCCAAATTTTTTAGGCAGTGGCCAGATTGCTAGTATTCATTTTATTGCCTGCCTGTTGCCTTCTGACTTCAGTTATGTTAATGTTTGGCCGGGGGAAAAAAAGAATTAAAAAAAACAACTCTTTAGCTCCAACCATCATCGTCAACTCCAACACTGAGTCATTTCTGGCTGAGAGAAATGCTAGCAGAGGGCACACTCCAATCTGCCACTTATTCACTCTGTTGATGCGTGGACTCGAGCCAGTGACCCTTCGGTCTGTGGTCCACTACTCTAACCTCGGGACTCTGACCACCTTCCTCTTCAAATTCAGAATAATGTGGACAATTTTTCACTCTGAGGGCTTAAAAACTCTTATAACAGGCTACTGATCTACTAGACTCTCCCTCACCTGCAATTGTATTTCTGTCCTGCTGGCCATACTATATCCAACGCAGTGTTATTGGCTACCATTCATTTTGTATGGTCCCTATCCAAGACAATATGATATCACAGCCAAGTGAGTGATTCTTTATTCACACCCCAATAAGTGGTAATAAGATTGTCTGGCAGCAGTGCTGTATCCAATAAGTTATAATGCGATTGGCTGTCAGGATTATGCATTCATACTTAAATAAGTTGTGATATGATGGGGTGCTGGTGGTTCTATATCCAATAAGATGTAATATGATTGGCTGCCAGCAGTTGTGAATTCAATAAGCTCTAAAGTGATTGGCCCATATGGATTCTATATCCAATAAGGTAAAATGTGACTGTCTTCCAGTGACTTCGAGACAATTAGTTCTCCAAGTGCATTTTTTAATGGACGAGAATGTGTCTTAGAGAGCTTGGCACAGCTGCAGCTCCAGACAAAAGGTGAGTCAGCGAGCTTTCCAGCAGGTATTTCCCTGCTCGGTGCCAGCAGCAGTAGTTTAGGAGGCTTAGCCCATATCCATCTGCAAGCCCGCCAGAACATCTCTCTGTGTTTTCTCTGCAAGACAGCCAAGTTCTGCATCTCCTGTTTGCTCTGTTCTCTGCGAGAGAAGCGTCCAGAGTGGATTTTGTATTGTTGTGTTAAGGTTTACTTAGAAAAACTACTGAGGAAAATATTACTGGCCCAGCTGGGAGGACACATTAAAGGAACTGCAAAGCACTTCTTTCCATGAACCATAATGGCTGCAACAACTGGCCTACTGTAATGAATTTATTTTAATTACTGTTTGGATATTGTACAGCATCTCCACAGTGACTTACAGGAGAGTCTATGTGTACTAGTAGATAAGGAATTCCCAAACCCACATTTGAGGCAGGAACAAATTAACTACACAGAGTCACCCACCTGAATGCATGCTTTTGATTCAATCACATATCCAGCTGTCTCTCAGTTCTTCTTTTTATTGTAGTGGGACCAAAGAAATAAAATGTCCTGAAATAACATCTAATTTGTGCAAGAAGAAGAAAAAAAATAGGGCCCAAACATCTCCTACATATTATCCTGTCTAACAAAAAATATATAATAAAAAAGGAAAAAGAACCAGGCAGATTGCATTAAACTGAATAGAATGGGAATTCAGTAAATACAGCGTTTCAGTTCAAAGTGTTTAATCTCAGATAATTTCTTGCACCTGCCATTATGCTGAATGTATGCACTCTTTATTGTACAAGCACTAATGGTACGGACTACATACTGTAAGCACAGCACTTTCATATTACAATCAAGGGAACTGCTGTTATTCACACTAGAGCATGAAGCCTCCTCAGTGCCGTTAACTGCAAAAGAAAGACACCAGGCATCTGATTCCTTCGTAAGTGGAGTGCAAACGGGAGGACATGTGGGTGGATGAATAACACCAGCTGTCTCCAATTACAAACAGGATACGTCACCGGCTAACAGCAACTAGGCATCCACTCGCTTTCAAAAATCAAAAAACCGAGATAACTTAAAGCGGTTCTCCAGATTTCACATTCTGGCCAGTACTTCCTGAGTGTTAGCGGTGGTGCAGCCTGTTGATAAATGGGAGTTAAACTTTGCAAAGAATAAAAGCTAGTAGGTATGTAGGTAAGGTATCAGTAATTTCATATTATACTACTTCTTATTTCTACTTGTACTTCTCCCCTCAGACAAAATCAAGACAACTGCACTCTCAAAACACTATGCCAGGCCATAATTTAAAATTGTTTGAGTTTTTTGTCTGTATGCCCACAGGTTTTAAACCCTGGGAAATATCTACATATATACTGAACATATGAACGCATAGAGGAGAGAGCCACCATTCCAGGAATATAATGTCGATATACTGAACCTTATTACTGACACAACATACTGATAGAGTGACATGAAGAAAGTTAATATGAATGGATTTTGACTTCTCCTGTTATTATTCTTTCTCTTACTTTTATTTGGAGGATAATTATGATAATCAAATTTTGGATCTCCCATAATTAGGTGGCTTGGAGGAATGTAAACAGGAGGTATAATGTTGTCATGCAGTTAGCAAATAACCTGTGGGCTACAACTGGAGCCCCATTTTTTTTCACCTATATTTGTGTACATTTTGGCAAATTGTCGGCATTTAAAGTATGCAAAATTAACTATGAGCTATTCCTGTTTGCAATGTCGCCATGGATGTACAGACAGCTATTACTGGATTACTTTGATAATTAAAAATGTGATGATTCTAAGGCAATGTCTGGAGTTATAAGGAGCATCTTTTTTCTATGATTACTAAAAAATTAATGGACATTAATTGATGGACATCGGTCACAATGACATCCTCGGAAAGCGTAAGTCACTCTGAATCTAAAAAACTGTGTAACATGTCTGTGTGTTCAGATTCGACTGAGTTATGATTCAGAAAAGGGGAGCGACATTCTACTACAACACTTGCAAGTCTGATCCAAACGTAGTGAGAAACAACGTTGATGTCTCCATTCATCAATGAATTAGACAACTATAATCAATGTGATATGGATTTAAAGTCTCAGTATATCAGTCACAATTAAAGTTAGAAGCCAAATTCCTCAGAGAGAAATTCTAAATTATCTGATTGTTTTCCACTCCTATTGGGTAGGTTTACAGTACATGCACAAGAACAAGTGTGAATACAAGGCTATTGCAATATAATGCTAACTGCCTTCATATGATTTTCAAAATAAGGGTCCTCAACAAGTAATTTATTAAATTTCAAAATTAGATTTGGCCAAAGCAGACCTAATTGTGATTAAACTGAAATTAACTTTAACTGTTCAAATACTGTATGTAAACAATGTCAATGTTAGTCCTGATGATGCGTTTGTGTACAGAAATGTATCTAATAAACTCCTTTCACGCTGAACCACTCACCAGGATAATGCAATGTACAAGACTATGTTGTGCAAGCAAGTCCATTACTATTACCATGGTACCACGGGATATCACTGTGACATCACTCTCTTACTCAATTGACTCAGCTGTTAAATAAATCCACATTACCTCCAGGATTTTGTGGCTATATGAACCCATTACCTAAACATGAGTTCCATCCAATGGGAACCTCTTTTATAGAAAGCAGTGATAAGCAGATGGCTAGGGAGGCGCTTTGTCAAGGTTGATGTAACCGAACAGCTTTTGAAAGCCAGTCTCCAGCACAGCTCTCTTTTGCAGAAGAGTTGAAATACTGTTGACATTTTGGTTTCCTAGCCCTTTACATGTGAACATGAAAAGTTGAACTATAGAGCAGCTTGTTGTTTCTCTGAGAGTTACAAGTTTACGTAATGTTATGTGAACACATAACAGCTCTCTACTCACCAAGCATGATGAGGGTGGTCGTCCCTTGTTCGTTTCCAGAAGGATAGGTGGCGTACTCACAGGTATAACGGCCAGCATCGGACATTCTTAGGTCAGAAATCCTAATGGACGGGTTCTCCAGACTGTTGTACAGGAAGACAACTCGGTCTTTGAAAGCCAAGTTGGGGAAACTCTGTCCGTAGATTGGGTGGTATACAGCAATATTGTCCCTTTGGCCATCGGTGGGTTCCCATATCCAAGACACCTGAAAAGAACCGTTTGTGAAAACCAGTAGTTAGTAGTTGGATTCAGTTACTTTGTGGGCTATAACTTGAATCCCGTTTTTCTTCTCAGTCTATAGTTTTGTACATTTTGGCAGATTGGCTAGTAGTAGTTATTGTTTGCAGTGTATCCATGGTACATACAACTATTACTGGCTTACTTTAATACTTTGAAGAAAACTTAAAAACGAGATGATTCTGAGGCAAGTCCAGGAGCTACAAAGAGCGTCTTTCTTTCTATGAGTTCTAAGCAGATTTATGGATATTTTTTCTGCAAAGGACATCAGAGATAATTGTATCCTTGGAAAGTGTAAGTCACACTGAACCTAAAAATGTGTGTACCATGACTGTGTGTTTAGATTTGACTAAGTTATCAGTCCAAGGAGAAGAAGTGGGGATTTTAGCCACACACTGAGGCAATTTGGTGGGGTTATAAAGCACCTTAATTGCCTCCAGGAGCTGTGTGCCACAGCCGCTAATACAGCTCCAACTGCTGATCGTGTTGGTAAGTTGGCCAGATCAACAGCCTACTACAGTAACTAACATCTCGTTGTTTTCAGATCACTGGCATGCTCCTGCCCATTTCACCTCACTTTTAATAAACAGACCATCGTGCAGCAGCAGTATATACTGTATATACACACACAAACAATGATTTTCCGACCTTTCTCCGAACAACTATTAAAATCTGTTATGTGCCGTGAAACCTGAAATAATTTCACTTACGGTTGGAAAATGTCAAACTCAATTAAAGTTGTCTGAGTAAGGAGCCAAGAATCTATTACAAGATTAAATTAAAGGTCTCTTAGACTTGCAAACACTCTGATGGACCCCTTTGCCATTATAGAGAACACAATTTGGAAGAATGTGATCTTACAGGCTTTTCTTCTTAAGATTTCTGATATGTAAAAGATATTGAAATCTCTTATGGCTGTATGAGATTGTACCACAGGAGAGAACACTGTGATGTTATAACAAATAGATTTTCTTTTCTTAAAGAAAGCAGAGAGGGTTGAAGTTTGCACGGAAGAAGACAGGTTGTAACCCAGATGTCAGCAAAAATTAGTAGATGAGACTGCCTTGTCAGCTGTAGATTCTAGGGAAAATATCAGAGGGAAATTTAGCCTGTCTGCAATTTCAGTTTTTGTATGTGAACAAATTACCTATTGATTCCATCCACAACAATTGAACTAGCAAGTATCTCATAGTGTTTTGCTTTAGTCTACTTGGTGTGTGATAATACATCAGAACATTATGTAGACAACAGTTCCATTGGTGTCATATAAGCATATAAGGGTCTTATGTTCCCCAGATTTTTATGACACATAATGGGAACATGACAAAGGGTCCTATGTTCCCCAGTTC
The DNA here is from genome assembly GCF_016859285.1 of Xiphias gladius. Taxonomy (NCBI): domain Eukaryota; kingdom Metazoa; phylum Chordata; class Actinopteri; order Istiophoriformes; family Xiphiidae; genus Xiphias; species Xiphias gladius. The sequence goes on from NC_053423.1 coordinate 22,153,088, forward strand.
TACATATGTGCTCTCCCAGGGTCCTATGTTCCCAGGGTCCTATGTTCCCAGGGTCCTATGTTCCCAGGGTCCTATGTTCCCCATCTCTGTATTCACATAATATGACACGGTCTGTTCTGGGAACTCTTCAAAGGGGTTTTCTGTTCCCCAGAACTGATGTATGGCTCTCAATATAATAGTCCTACACTCGAGGGGAACTTATCAAATGGTTGGAGTTATGGAATCATGAAAGGTCATAGCTTGCTTCCTTACTTTGGGTTACGGTTGGGGTTACGGAAGGACCCTGGAAACATAGGATCCTGGGAACATTACAAAGTGATTATTTCGTACTGCATCATGTTAAGAGCATTTAACTGGCGAAACACGAGTTGACTTTTAATCTGATGTACTCACAGGAAATGCAATCTGACCTTAGCGCTTAGCGCTATCGTTCATAAAAATTGCTTCTACAAAACAAGACAACGGTCGTTTTTGGCTTTTTTTGACAGCAGACATTGCGGGAAGTAATGAAACAAGAAGGAGCTATTAAATGGAGATCTACAGGCGACACGCTGCACACCTCCAACTTCTCAGCAAGGTAACTAACTCCTTTCACTGTGCTCTGCTGTTCGCAGACTCATGTCGCGTGCAGCATTAAATCAGATCAGGGTTGCTCAAAGAATGATAGAAAAAGGCCAAGTATTGCCTGACTTCTTTATTAAATCAACAATATTTTGATTGGCCCTTTAAACACTGCTCAGAAAGACTTGACTTTTAAGATCACATTTCATTGCATATTACAAAGGTAATGCAATTCACAAGTGAGACTGATTGCTGTCGACTAATGACCTTTAGTTGGGTGATAGCTACACCTTAAGATTCCTTTCTTAGCTAGCACTGTTAAAGGAATATGTAACATTTTGAGTAATTTGATTTATATGCTGTCTTGCTGGGAGTTAGATGAGACGTTTTATGTCAATTTCCTCTCTGAGCGCTGAGTAGACATAGTGCTCCTGAAAGTGTTTAGCTTATCTTCGAACAAAGACTGTTGCTACACATCGAATGCCTTTAAAAAGAGACTGAAAATGTGCGCAGTTATCCCATTTTCAAGCATACCCGACTTGGACTGTTTCCCCCTGCTTCCTCACTTCCCTGAGCTACCTCTGCTGCATGCAGTCCCCAAGCCCACATATTGCTGCTTCATAAATAACTAAAATGTAAATTATCTGCTACTTAAACCACAACAGTCAAGTTTTCATTCAAATTTAGCCCCAATTTAAACCAAATTTCCAGAAAACAGGCAAAAGAAAATGCAAATTAATCAGCGTGTCAATCCACCATTGTTATGTGAATATTAAGAGTTGGGTCATTGAAATAAACAGTTGGCGGCCATTAAATCACCGCAGAGATGATGATGCAACAAGATGATATACTTAAAAAAGCACCTGTTAAACCTCAAAAAAAAAAAAAAAAAGAGGTGGAAAACGTAATTGAAATATGGCTTTTTCTTTTTGTTTCATGTATTAATTTGAGGAAGGTTACAGTCTCCACACCGTTCCACACAGATCTGAAGTTTTTGTCTGGAGTAATTTTTCGTCTCCTCAGTGGAGCTTCCATTGCACTGTGTCACATTTTGCTTTAATCGGCACACCAACTTTTCCACCTCAGCCAAGAATAAAAACTTTTTGGTATTTCATCTCTTTTTAAGTTTTTAAGTTTTTTTTATGCAAAAATTTAAAATGTGTATGAAAACAGGTGGATTGGAAACACTGAATGACTTCTAAATTTCTACAATACACATATTAAGTGTGAATAAGAGAGATTAGAAGTTAGCTGGTCCTAATACAGTTTCATGCTTCAAGTGCTTAGAGTATTCCTCAAATTTGTACCACAAGTTTCTTTATTGGCATGTCCTTATTTTGTCTGCAGAAAGATCATAGGGGAGGGATTGATCGTTATGACCACCAAATAAACCAGTCTTCTCCCCACATTTTTCCAATGAAGTCGATCCATTTGGAAGAACCACATTTTCAATCCTACTTTGACATTCTGAGCTTCAGTGCTTCCAAACCGACTAAAAACACAATGCTGTTTTCCATCAGCCAACCTGCGTGAGCTTGGTTCGGCCTCCTCCTCCTTCGGCCTCCATGAATTGGCAGCTTAGTTCAACTGACTCCGTGGGATATGCCTCCAGCTCCTCCTCGACTCGCACTTTCTGAGCCCCAATACCTAAAGGCAGGTGAAAAGGAGACGAATGGGAGAGGTGATCATGCAATCATCCACAAAACCAATATTTTTTTGAATAAATAATCATTTGTTTGTTTGAACTGAAGCTAAAAGAAGAACAAACAGACTAAAAGGGAGAAGGTGGAGACAGGGAACACTCTGGTAAACATGGAGTATGAGAAGTATTTCATTATCAATCCGGTATTATTTTAACAAATTTGCTGTGATTGATGTTTTTCCCTCCCACTCATTTTGTTTTTGTCAGAAGGGAGGAATGGCCTCCTTAATTAGCTCTAGATGATTTTAAAACAAGGGTACACAGAAGCATGACAGAAACTGAGAGAGAAACCAGAAACAAGTTCATTGAGGAGGAAGAAAATCTGAATCATGAGTCTTTGATAACAAGCCTCAGGCAGAGTCTTAGCCAACTTCCTTCAGCTAGGCTCTCCTCATTACAGAAAAGCTTCTCCACCAGGAGGCGTCGCTAGGGGGCGAGCCTCTAGGAACACCACAACAGCTCGGATGCTGCTTCTTTAATCTGTTTGAAATTCAGTTGAAGGCACCTGCGTGTCTTTGCTTGAGCATGAAAAACAATGTTGAAAGAGCATGGCCGGTCAGACAGGCCAGCACAGGTTCACTGAAAACAAGCCTGGAGAGCTGCCCTGTCCATTCAAACTTAAAAGGAGATGAAAGGCGCCTGGTCAGAGCCAAGCAGTAGCAAACAACGTACAGTACCTGCTGACCTGCAGGCCGTGTCAGAATACTGAATTTTCTTATCATTCGTCTCTTATTCTGCAACTGACTGACTCGACTGTGTGTTTCAGTCTACTGCTGACGCCAAAATCATGAATCATATATATACATGTATGTTTGTATGTAACATGATGACGGTCAGCCCTTGGCGATGGATGATGGCATTGTCCATCGGCCCAACCCTAGCCTATACACAGTATAACCAAACAAATATAACTAACAAATTAAAGTTGCTGTATAAGATTTCTTGAAATGAATGAACTTCAATAAACTTGTAATATTTAGAATCATGAGAGGGTGACGAGAGAGAAAATGGCTCAAACAGAATAAGTAAGAAAAACAAAAAGAGAAAGGATCAGAGAAGGCAAAAAAGACAATTTATAATCCTTTGTTAACGCAATCTAGACCAAAGCCACAGCTCAGTGTGTTTGACAGCTTCCACAAACAATGGTACAAGACTTCACGTGACATTTTTAAAGAGTCTTTGACTGTTCATGCCTTGGAATGAAGTCATTTTGCCAAATCTTCTCTCCTCCACCTCCCCTTGCTCTCTGCCCTCTCAGCCAGTGTCTGTGCCTTTAAAGATATAATTTTTGCAAGGAGCCCTCCTCTCACTCTCTCCACAAGAAAAAGGGATAAGCACTCACTAACTGCTAGTTAGCCCCGGGTTCTTCCAGTGCAAAAAGCCTCTTAGCGTGTGAGGGATTGATTAGGACAATATGTTACATGTCACAGCGTGGAGGTGGCTGGGATTTAGCCTGCAAATCAGCTGTAAAACACAGTCACACCAAAAAAAAAAAAAGAGTGTGAATTGTGTGCGTGCTGGTGTTGGCTGTTTTGAATGTACAGCAAGCGTGCATCCACGAGTCCGCCCATGTATGCAGGAATGAATTTTGTGTGTAAGGAAGTTTGTATGCCTAGCAGCGTGCGTGCTTGTGCAATTACTGTACATCTGAGTGTGTGTGCGTGTGTGTGTGCATAAATCAGACCATCTCATTGTAATGTGAGTACATATGAGACTGACTTAGTCACTGAACCACAGCCTCGACCGTGAGGGAGACAATGGGCTGTCAAAGCAGTTATCCATTCCCACTATAAGACAGAAATGCATACACATGCAGAACACATAAGTGCAAACTACTGGCTGCCAGGCCAGTTTTTCCACAGCCTGAATCAACAAGAACAGCAGCTATGAACTGAGTTCACTTCCGTCTCCATTATTTGCTTCTGCCTCCATCGCATTCTTCTTCGCCTCTTTTTTCCTCTCTTATGCACTAACACACAAATTATTTTCCCCTAATTAAACACATGAACACACAACTCCCACTATTCATTAAGAAGCAGAAATGCAAAAATACACACACACACACACACACACACACGAACGCACGCACGCAAACACGCACCAGACAGTCTCACCAAAGCGATGAATCACAAACTTTCTGGTTATTCATAGTGGTCAATGAAACATCTTCTGTGACGCAGGGAAAAATAATAAAAACTGAGACAGAGATGAAAAGACGTGATGATGGAGAAAGAAAAAAGACTAAAAGAGCTAAATTCTAAAAGAGAATAAGAAAGATGGAAGAAAAATGTATGGCAAAGGATAAATGCAAGAGTAACAGAGAAAGAAGCTCCGGAGGAAGATTTATAAGAGTAAAGTGACTAACTCAGAGAGACTGAAGGCGATAGAGCTGCAGCGGGAGACTAGAGGAGAGAATAAAGAGGAATGACTAAAGAACCATACAGAGTGGAGAAGAATAAAAAGGAGGCCACAGAGTGGGGAAGTTTGAAATGGCAAAAAAGAGATATGAGGAAGGAAAAGTAAAAACAGTGAAGGAGTGAACGGAAGGGAGCAGAGAGCATGAGATCAGATCAGAAATGATTCATTTCCTCAGAGCCTGACTCCAAAAAGCCCCGTGGAGACTAAGCTGACTGGCTCAGAGAGATGAGACGAGTGTGAAGATAAGAATGAAGGAAATTTTTCTTCCTACAGTTCACACAGACCTACATGACCACCTCGCTGGCAGAAAAGTTGTGGGCGTTTTACTGGGTGGTTTGTTTTTTTTAGGGGCTCAAGCATCTGAACTAATACTTTGTTGCCATTAAATGTTACGCTCACATTAATGTGTTTGACATTGTTTCTATCAGAGAACTGATAGAAACAATGTCCAGAGCTATGAATAAACTTTAGTTTGCTTGGACAAGACAACAGAGCTGTAGACTTGGGACTTGTTGACTTGAGACAGACCTAAGTCACACAAATGAGGACTTGAGAATTGACTTCACTTACATGAGACTTCTCAGGTATGCATTACTTTTGACTGGTTATTCTTAACAATTTTTGACAAAATTTCCAGATTTACATTTTTTGTACATAAAAACTTGCTCTCTTTCTTTCTGCAAGCGGAGGACTTTGCTCGAAGTTTTCAGTAATCCTGCCACCTGCTGATTATGCTTCAGATCAGGCAAATACATTTGAAGTAATTGAAAGTGTTTATGCTGCAAATGTAATAATGGCATTTTTGGATTTTTTTTTTTTTTTGCAGTCCAGGTACAGTTTATATTTTTCCTGAAATTTACCTGAGCACACACTTTCTCCGTCGTTGCAGATTAGGGGCAAACTGTCTCCCTGTGAAATCACATCTAATTGCGGACTGTGGTTATGCTCTTTATTTTTCCCCAGAAGCGTATCGCACATACGCTTGTCCCGCTATCGGTGAAATTGTTGTCAATGCGCCACGATGACCCTTGTCTTTTCATTCCCTTCCATTATTTGCTTGCAACCCCAGTGATCCTACAATTCTCAGCTTATTTTATGGTTGCACTCAGTGGAAGTCACTTTGGATTGGAGCATCGGCTAAACCTAAATGGAAAGTCAAAAAGGGGAGGCGGTTAAATGAATGGCCACACTCTGTTTCCCTCCCAATGCACCAGAGATGAATCACAGTTAATTGACATTTAGAGGCTTGTGGCATTTGCCTGTTTATATGGAGCTTCCCCATGCAGACAGGCACACAGCGCAAGCGTGAGGAATATGCTGATGGGGTGCACATTCATCCGCATTAACATCCAAATCGCATACTTATAGAAGGCAGTGAACCACAGCTGTTTGGTTTGGGCTTTTTTTTTGTCAGTCTGATATAAACTGACATAACTGTCATGATGTCAGTTATGTCAGCTTTTATCTCAGTGATTGCCAACAGCTGTCAAATGCTAATATGGAACAAATGAACACATTTGGAAAGCCAAAGCTTCTGCATGGAGAATTATTTTAACATATCAACGATGTATGATGAGGCTCGTTTTATTTCTTTTTCTCCCTCTGCTCACTCTGACATCAAAAATATCAGATTATTTCAGGCAACATATGTGAACAAATTAGACTAAAGACCAGATGAAAGGTAGCCTCGGGTCTCATGGAAGTATTATTATTTGTGCTTGTGTTTTTCAGCTGTAAAGCTCTTAATTTGATATATTTATTGTTGAGCAAGATAAGAAGTAGTGGAATTAAATCCAATTAAAGGTCATGAGGTATTCAGAAATGACAGACTGTTTACTGGAAAAGTAAAAGGAGTACTTTAATACAAGATTTCTCATGTGTCTCACTAAAGCTTAATTAATGCTTGGTCATTCTTTACACGTGTCTCTCAAAAGAAGTATTTTCAATGGGGGAAAAAAAGGTGTTTCTGACCCAATTTCTTTTGAATTCAGGGTCTTTTACTGTGACACAGGAAACATTAGTCAGCGTCATTGTGACCAAAGAACCAAGCAGACAAAGCACTGACCAAACTGACCAACGCGGGTGGGATTCATGCCAATCAGAAATGCTGATGTGCTAACAGAAACTCTGGGACTCCTCACCAATTCACCTCTTCAGACACACACACACACACACACACACACACACACACACACACACACACACACACACACACACACACACACACACACACACACACACACACAAGCGCTCAAGTTGTCTCCACCAATAAGTAGTTGAGATATTAAAGTTATACATAAATAATTGGGAGTGTGATGCATTTATTTATACAGTTGAGTAGCAAAATGTAAAAAACAAGTCACAAATGATTATGCACAGTTTGGAGAATTTAAGTAAGAAATTCAGTTCTTCAGTGACTCATCCGTATAGTTATGAAACTGGCCATTTAAGTTAAAATTTCAGTGTTCACCCAGAGTGAAACAACATCCGTCTTTGCAGAGCTTGTAGGTACACGGAGTTAACTCCATTTAATCATTTCTCTGTCCTCCAGGTTTTGTCACTCAGGTATAAAGGCAGGTTGAGGTGTGACATACCATCTCTTGTCGAGAGACAGCTGTCGAGGGCGTTGTGCGATCAAGCATAAATTAGGCTTGAAACCACTAATATGCTGCTGACTGTGTTGCTAATAGGGGACAGAGGAGGTTTGGAGGATTCGTGCAGCGAAGATTTTAATCACAGTTACTTGGCACTTTGTAGCTTGTGGCATTGTTGTAATTTTATGTGAAGGAGCAGCGTCAGTAGGAGGATAGACTAGAGTACACTGGTGACAGATACCAGTCCAAATGTGAGACACCAGATATGTTTGACCAAAGTCTGGAAATAACAGTCAAGACGTGTAATCTTGAATTTGAAATGGAGGTAAAATCTACCCAATACATGTTGACTTTGTCTCATTTTTTGTTTGTGTTTTTTAATGTCGTGTGTTAAACACACAATTCTGTGATGATTTGCACTTCCAACATCATTTGTAAAACAGAGCAGAAACAGGATTTATTTTTTGCTAAAGCTTAAACATTGTTTTTTAGCTACATATGGTCTCATTTTAAGTTGATATGGCAAACGTCCTAGCAAACAATTTCCATTTTAAGCAACAAGTAGCTAGAGAGCAACATTGATTTTCATTTGGAGTTGCTTTTTTGGCCACATTGGGGATGTAAGTCCAATATTTAATTCTCCTTTTAACTTTGTTTTAGTCTCCACCAACTCCTGAGGCAAATATCCGCCTCTTTCGCCGCTATTTTCACCACCCAATTGCTAACTTCACCAGTCTGCTAATTGGAGTTGGTCAAGTAGCATACAGTTGGGGTTTCGAGGGGTTTTTTTTTTGTTTGTTTGTTTGTCTTTTTTTAACTGAAAACAATTATTTGGCTGCAACTGAAAAGAGCGATGTAGTTTGAACCAAAACTGCAAAGTGGTGGGCTGCAAAACCAAAACAACGAGCTGAAAGATGCTTAAACGCTCCATAGAGCTGAGGGGAACAACAGAATTTAGTATTAATTCTCTCTGAGTTTGTCACCACACGCAGTCCCTTTCACATACAAGTTCTTATATGATCCACTGTTAATACAAAAATATTGATTTTAGCCACTTTAAGTTTCTGGAGGTACAATCTTTTGAATAAAATCTGCTAAGCCATTCATCACCATACTATTCCTTATCTGTAATAATTGGAGTCATAAGTGAATAATCATGAGTTTTAAACGGTTACAGAATGTGGTTTCAATCACCGTGGGCTTTGATATATGTCTGGCACAGCACAGTCGTTAAACAAGTCAACACCCATTAAAAACTGACACTCATGACATTCACACATGGAAAAAAAAAAAAAAAAAAACACGAAACAATAAGATTCTTCAAATGTGACGTGGAAGAGAAGGGAAGAGACAGAGGACGGCTGGCATTGAGTGACTGTCTCATCCACCACACACCCGGGAGCTAAATTACCGGTAATTGGCATTTGACAGCTCATAATCATGGCATTTTGCATTGGCTTCTCAGTAACAGGACACTGATCAACAATGTGGCGGACGGAAAGGAGAGAGGAGATTAGTAATCACGAGGACGGCTTTGGTTTCACACACACAGCGACCGTTAACTGGCAGTCAAAAGCTCCCGGAATCTGTGAAGACTTTTTTTTTTTTTTTTTTTTTTTTAACCACAAAGATGCTAATACAGCACACATTAATTCCAAAATGAGATACCCACCATTGGAAGATTGAAATTCAAACCCAATCAACAACGGTTGATGTAACGGAGAAAAATGAAGAATTATTCTCTCTAATTTTGCACAGTTAGGATTCAGTTCCAAAACACTGTATTATTCCCCCATCCCTTCACATATCGGATCTCAATCCATCAACGTCCATATCTTTTGCCATGAAAGTTAAGCCAATTTAAGTAGTAGCTTAAGTATAGCAGATGAATCCTTAGTTGTGGCTGCTCTATTATATCAAGAGATTTTTAATGATAAACTTAAGCAGGAAAGGAGTGTACTTTGATTTAACAAATGTTACTTAACTAAACAGTAACAAAAACTGTGATTAAAGACCAGAGCTGGCATTGTTGTTAGTTCTGTACTGAAACATTCATATTCTGGATGAAAAAATGGCTTACTCTGTTGTAAAATGATTGTCAGCATCAAAAGAAAGAAAATAATCTCTAATCACTACACATTTTTTATAGGTACGTTCTTTTGAAAATTTTGGAGACTAGAATATGCCGTTGTATGGTGTACTGAGCTAAATTATGACTTTTAAAAGTAGAATAGGTGTATTACAGGGTGGGAAAGGATAACCTACCCAAATGCAAACAGAATTCTTCAAAATCCAGTGTTGAAAAGAGCAAAAAGTTTTCATATCGCTGCAAGAATTGTTGTCTTGCCGCACATCAGTGACCCTGAATTAACTGTAATTGGCACTGAAAGCTCCTGGTCTTTGCCTGATTAGCTATAGCTCTGACACCATATGTGATGAAAAAGTGAACGGTGTCATTAGAATAACTTTAAATGGAAAAGTGGAGAAGGTGGTCACAGCTGGAAGCACCCTAAACCGTCTCTGCAAATGTGTAACTGTAGCTTTGTTTATAAATGATCTTTGTGATTAGTTCTCTGATGTGATTTCTAAATGCCTTCTCTCTGCTACCGCTGCCTTCTGCAAGTGGAAAGAGATTGTAAAAAATGTAACAAAACAGACCGTCAGGCACGTCCCACGTGAGAATGCAGTTCTCTGAAATGTATTCATGAACATAAAAGTGACATCTTGACTTTCTTTGCATGGTAAGGTACTTAGTAAAAGGGGAACAAAAGAGAGAGTTCTGACTTTGTAAAAACTCCAAGTATGCTTCAAGTCATCTTTTTAGAGGATTTCGCTCTCTAGCAAGGAATCACTCCAAAGCATAAATTAATTGGATATGAGTTAGTGAAAGACAGGTAATTTTATGTGAGAGCAATGGAGGGTTTTTTCATAAAATCTGTAATGGCTTTACTACTTTGAAATCTCTTCTGTTAAACAATGACGTTGTCAATAAAGATTTTCCAATTTCAAATAATAATTTTTTATGTCCCGTAAGTAGAAGTAATACAATTTAATTTTTTTTTTCTGCAATTCATTGTCAAATAGCTATGTGGAGTGATAGACCGAGCTAGAAAGATGAAAAAAGTAACTTTTAATTTCAGTGTAATATTAACAGGCAGCTGACGGCTCAGATAATTGGCATGTTTACACTGTGGGTGGCTTTTCACCGTTATCATGTTGTCAGCTGACAACCCATTAACTCCAGTAATGGTGATTTCTGGGTTTTTTTTTTCTTCTTTTCTGGAATTGAAGGGCCAACGTAATCCTCTATGGGCTGAGAAAATGATTCGGTCTGTGGGCTTATGAAACCGTTTCAAAATCCCTCTGCATTATTTCATGCACAGTGGACTATCTGGCAAGAAGTCCGCTGTTATTCACTTTTGAAAAGTCGGTATTTTGCAGATTCACGTTCACTCACCTGCGTGATTGGTGCATTACTGCAGTTATGCAATGGCGGTGTGCGTGCAGCTGTGTGTGTGAGCCTGAGCTGACTTACCAGTAATGGCTATTTGACGCTAAATGACTTCTACTGTATATAGTCATGTTGAATTCAATTTTTATTGTCCTTTGGATGATAGAGTTCTGAGGGATTTCCCATTCACAGCAGCGCACTTTGCAATATCAAGAGGTTCATGACACTCCACACAATGAACGGGTGGTAGATATGTAATTTAGTTGCACTTTACAAATTGTAGGGGACCTTAATGTAGATAGCTTTCAACTCCAACCTGTTCAGGTATATCATCTATATGCATATCTGATAAAAAATGATCACCTAAAAGCCAAAACAGACAGGTGGCAATGTAAGTTCTGGATCTCCTGCCCGTTATTTGCATGTGCACAATGCTTACCGATGGCGTAAAGGTGTGACTCCAAGTGCATCTCCGTATGGTAACAGGCTACTACGGTATATATATTAAAACAGAACCGAGCCCAAACCCAATATTGTAAAGAGTACGGTCTAGACCTGCTCTGTATTAGAAGTGCCCTGAGATTACTTGTGTTACGATTTGGCGTTATATCATTAAAATCGATTTGACAAACTGCATTTTCAAAGGAAGATGCATTGTTACAGGTAGAAACATTAGACGTAACCTCTTGCACATTAGATGTATCACTCACTCATATGATATTTACTCATACTCATATGATACTCTAGTTTTCAATTTCTACTCTCTAAATACACTCATTTCATATCTCTTCACCTACCATACACAGTTTGTAAAGCCTTTGAGCTTTAGTTTGTAAGCACCAAACCTGAACTTCACAAGCAATAAAACCATCGCTGCCCAACAGCTTTGTATGTCGGTTCTGTGTTTTACGAAGAAGCACAGCCCAAAGCCTGAGAAAACCCTAAAAGAAAGCAACAGAGGCTGCCTCACATTGAGGTGAGGCACACATCATGATAAACTTAAAATGGCACATGACGTTCCACAATACTTCTGCAGTGTTTTGATCTTAAAGGCAACAGTATGAGGAGTGAGCTTCTGACTGAAAATTTGCTGGTTTGAGTCCATGGGTCTTTCTCACAATGCAGGATTGCGGAGTTAACTGGACATGTTTGATGAATAAAACCCAGAACGCCCTTCAAAGCTGGAAAATGGTCTGAAGGGAAGAGGAACTGTTGTTACATGGTGTCCAGGTAACTTTGTAATTCTGCTTTGTGAGAAAAGCCCCTGGACAGACAACAAAAGACTGGGAAAAGTGAACAAGAGAAGCTCTTTTTTCCTTCCGCAAAACACTGCTGAGGTAATCTGCAGCGAGGAATTCAACCCCTTGAAGCAGCTCAGTGAACACTGGTGTAAGACTGTAACTGTTGGGCCCAGGTCTGAATGTATGGGACTGTATAAATATGGATGCAGGCTTGTACGGAAAAAGAAGCATTAAGTTCAGCTATGTCTGTTTGCATGTGCTTTCTCAGGTATTCTTCCTGCGTAATGCACCAAGAGACATTCCTGATTGTATAATCTACAAATGAAAGCCTTCCCACTGTGGCATATGTTTATACATTAAATAACAATAGCGCAAACAGGGGTGTTGGGGTAAAGAACAGGAGGTTCAATATCTCAGGTCTCTGTTTTCAAAAGCCCACCTTTGCTACTGAGGCTCTGAGCTCCTTCTGCACAGCGTACAAACAAAAACAAAGACATGCACTTTTAAAAGGCAATGACACCCAGTATCAACGGTATTGGAGGAAAACAACACATTCAAGAGCAAACACACGGAGCAATTGTACAGAGAGTTCACTTAAAGAAGATTGACTGTGCTCCCATTCAGGGAGGACAAAAGGTTGAGGAAGGGAGAAAGCAGAGCGTGACGCTATCCATATGTCGTGCTGCATTAAAAAATAAATCTCTGTCATATCTTCACAAAACAAAGAATCCACAGCGCCTGTGTCAGTGGCTTTCTTTCCATGCTTCCTTTCGTGCGCGGCCATGTCTTTTCAAGCCCCTGCCATGTTGATCAAGTCTGTACGGTTCTGTTCAGAGTTCCACTGAGGAGTTTGCCTTCCCTATCTGATGTGCTTCCACTGCTCAATATACTTGCATTTTGCTGCTCAGATCAAAGGCCAGCGAGGAATTCATCAAAAGGAATTATTTAAAAAAAGAAAAAAAAAAGGAAAGAAGAGAAGAGGCTCGAGATGTAAGAGATGTAGCCCTGAACAAATTGGATGGTTATCCAATATTGGTAAAAAGGACAAGCAAAGGCAAAGGAGGCACAACAAGTGTAAAATTAAAAGAGAATATTCAGAATTCAAAACAGGAATCTACATACCTACAGCATATGTACAGGAGTGTAACTATGGAACATAAATGTATAGATTACATGATACCACATGATAACTATTTGCTCCAAAAACCACTGAAACAACAACAATATCTGCTCTTAAAGTCCCACTTAAGTTCCCACAGACCATCACATGTTCTGTCCTTGTGCAATTTTGGAAATGAAGGAAATTGGCTGATTGATGCGATTTGACAGAAACAATAACAACTGTACTCTTAAGGCTGAAGCAGACTGACATTGGAAACCAAATGTCAAACTAAAGCCCTGATTTGAAAATACTTATCTAGTGCCGCAACATCCAGTCAATCCTGCTGTGACCTTGTGGAACTTAACCAGAAACTCTAGAAAGTGTGCCCAGAAAAGCATGTCAAGAGACAACTGGCTTGACTACATTCCATCAATCATTACAATCACTACAGACTACAGCGCAGTTTGGACGTGACCCTTCAAACATGAATCGACGATGAATCTTTGGTTTCTAAAAAACTTCTGGAATTTTGATACATAATTTGTCTTTGCAACGAAGAACATATGAGTACAGCTTCGATTTGCAGTATTATAGTGGGGATATCTGTTACAGAAGGTTCATTATGGTGGAAACTAATAATTACAAAAATAATGTACTACCGATTAATCTGCTGATTACTTTTTTAAATTAGCAGATCAACTGTTCAAAGTCCATAAAATCCAGAAAATGCCATCAATACCCATCAAAAGTTCCCAGAGCCCAAAGTAACTTCTCCACATTGCTTGTTGCCTGACCAACAGTCCAAACCAAAAGATACATCATTATCAATGATATGAAACACAGAAAACCCAGCAGCTCCTCACATTGAGAAGCTAGACGCCAAGAGTTATTTTTGATCAATTAATGAATTAAACGATCAAAACTGTGCATTACTTTTCTGTCAGTCAACTAATTTATTAGTTCACTAACTGCTTTAGTGTGACTATGGCTACAGATGACAATTTTTGCCAGGCTGCTCCAGGCACAGGGGTTCTTACAGTTATCTACAAGCAATCACCAAGGTCTGTTTTCTGGTCCCTATTTTTGGTCAGGCCTCTCTTCTGCCACTTAACCTGATATGGCTTTGAGAATGCCGCACAAGTACGTACAATGCCTGTCTCTCCGTTACTATGTCCACCCACACCACGCGTGGGTGTGTTTTGTGCCCCTGTTAGAATCCCATTAGTGACTACTTACATGAAACTGCCTGGTTTCCGGCTACATGATCTGCTTTTTAACTCTCGCCTGGCATACTAAAAGGGTTTATTACTCAAAGAAAACAAGCTCATTGGTTTGTCAGTCTTTGTGTGTGCATGACACATGCAAATCTTGTATTCACTCATGTTCTCAAACCTCCATGTCCAAGTCAGAAACAGTTTGTTACCTCGCTTAACTCAACTATGCATACTTCATAGAACATAATTCCATACCTTCTCCATATCATCAAGGTCCACTTGTCTATCTGGCCCGTGCAAGTAATACGTAAATTGAATAAAAATTCGGACCTGCAACAACTGACTTTAAAAATTGATTAGTCTCAGCCTTGTCAGCCTGAAAAAAATCCCAAAAACAAAGCCATGTGACTGCCAACTGAAGCCATAAATATGCATATTGGTTATTGCAAGGGGAATTTTAATTATCAATTATAGAAGGAAGCCAAGAAACTAGAAACATTTTACATTTTACAGGCAAAAGAAATGTATCACACGTCTGAACCACATTTTATCAGGTTTCACAGGTTAGATTTGTTTTTTAATTTATTTTTCTAAAAATCAAATTGTGACTCATCACTCCTGGGTTGGCTTAGAACGCAAATCACTGATGAGGACGGGTGGATTCCAACAATGGGGGTGGATGTGGCTCATTTCATTTCAAAGCGACGCAGGTCCATTTTAACAAGCACTCTTCAGTAAAACACTAAGAGAAGAGTAATGTGGCCAGCCAAGCACTGAGCCCTAATTACTGATGTTTTCCACCAGAATGAGAAGCAAGTGGCAAAATAACTGGATTACAAAGATGAACACAAATTAATAAAGGAAGATCAGGACATGAACACCAACATTAACATGTTTGCTTCTCACAACGACACAAATCTGGGATGGAAGGGGGACTGGGGATCATTATGTATAAAAACAATCAGTAAGACATTAACAGAAATTAAAATGGTGGTTCTAAATGGGGCCCAGAGATTACTGGAAGCCCTTAAAGTGTTTTCAAGGAATCAACGAAAGAAGGGACAGTTTAGTTTCATTAATATTTAAATCTTCACATCTGAACCCTAATTTGGGAAAGTTGGAATGTCTAATACATGTTTCCGTGTCACCTATTACCAGTGGGAAAATAATGTCCCATTAAAACTGGACTCTGGACATGTCTTCCTGTGTTTGAGACAGTTTGACTTCCTCTTGGCCGGTCAAGAACTTAAGGTTATATGATTTAGAGTTATGTTTCTATCGCAGATAGAATCAAGTATTTTTCATCCAAAAGATTAATATTTTTGCCTCTAGGCCTGTTCAATAATTAATCTACTGCTAAGAGGTAAAACCCTTTGTAATCCAAATTCACCTTTCAGTTAACACACACTGAAAGATCATCACTCACAGGCAGGGATCCTGTTGAGTTGGAGGGCACACTAATCACTGATAAAGCAGGTGATTCTGGTGAATACAGAGCACTCATCCCCACAGGTCCGCCTCTTCCTATGAATCCTCATTACACCCTGAGTCAGTTGTCATAACACTCAAACACAAAGCGTTCGATTCAATTACTGCAGGGAAGAGCCTCCCCCTCCCTCCGAAGCCATGCCTAGGTATCGCAGCAATTAGCTGACAAGTATTATCAACTAATAGATTCATTACTCAATCATCACACACAATGACTGTCTGTTCGCAAATACGATGCAACATTAAGCTCGGCTTAACTATACAGCCATACAAAGACTTGTCAGACTTGTCATTTAACATGATCCTAGACGTCGCAGAATCAGCCAGTATCAATGATCTGTCTGGCCATAGCATTGGTAAAGTCATGTCTGCGAGTTATTTGTAGGTGTGTAATACATTTCAGAACAATCAAACAATCATTAAGCAAGTCATACAAAAAACTGTGAAATTAATCCAACAAAAATAATGATGTACCTCTATTGAACCTTGTGTTGTGTTTTTGTCCTCTTGTTAATGGTTCAAATGCCAAATAACGAAGTTTCTTTGTGGCAAAGTTATTATGTCCCTGGAGTCGCTCTGAAAGTGAGCTAACGCTCCAATTTACAATGCAAAGAAATCTGGGAGAGTTTGTGTTTTTTACTGGCTGCGTGTGTGTTTTTAGATTATGTGGTCTTCCTAACCTGCATCCAGGTGGTGTTGGATTTATGAGCCGCCCAGTTTCCCCCCCAGTATGTGACATGACTGCTTTTACCAACAGGTCAAACCAGAACAGAGCAGCAATCATCAGCAGCGATAAAGTTTATACAAAAACACTGTAAGTGAAACTTTGCCACTAATCTAAAATGTTTAAACTGTCTTTGATAGGTAGATTGCTGGTGGTTTTAAGTTGCTTTTGATTGATCTTTCACTCCTGAAAATCTAATACTGCCAAAGATTACAAGTCATTTCCTAGTCTGGATGGCTTATTCATTATTTGCTAATAAATCGGCTCCATTGTTTTCTCAATTTTCTGACCATGAATTATGGGAATGTCAAAGTGAATGTGAGTGAGTTGACTGGGTGAGTTGTAATGTATTTGTGACTTGGAGTAAACTATGACCCTATGAAATTAAAGCTGGGCAAGTAGTCTGCAAAACGAGACTGTGAGCCTGGCTACCGTCTTGACTGTGCTTAGCGAGTTAACCCACTCTTTACTTGTTGATCTATTACCTTATGATAGAAAATCAGAAAAATCATCCTGGCTTCACATGCATCACAGGTTTCTCATAAGGTAACCTGTTGATACTGTATTTAAAAAAAGCTAATGAAACAGAAGTAGGCTCTTCTGGGACACATTAAGTCATCTCAAATAAGCAGCAGCACCGACTGAAACATTTGCAGAGGGAGAAAAAGCCAACGTAAAGAAAACACAAAACAGAGCGATAAGAACTGAGTGTAAAATAAACAGAGCTGAATGAAACGGAAGCGAGAAGAAGAACAGGACAGAAAATACCTCTACACGAGAGTGAGACAACAAAATGGCAATACAGAAGCCCAACTGACAAGAGCAGACGAGTGGAACAGAGCAGTGAGAGGAGGGGAGCGTTAGAAATGCAAACGAGAAAGAGACACAGACAGGAAGACGAGGAGAGTGGGTGCTCTTTGTGTTCTGAAATGAAGAGAAATGAGAAGAAATGGATGCAGGCCTGGAGGGAGGGAGGGAGGGAGGGAGGGCAGAACACTGTGTACCAGGACATTATAGTCTGAAATTACATAGGACACAATCTTTCCTCGCTCACTGCTACAATTCAATTCATACCCTGGATTCCTATTTGTCTCTCGCTCGCGCTGCTACAACAGAATTCATATCCAAGAATCCATTCTCTCTCTACCCCTCTCTACCCCTCTCTCTCTCTCTCTCTCTCTCTCTCACTTGGTGCAGTGATGACAGCTCTACCATATTGAGACTGTGAGAACTGCTGTGATCGGGCATCTGCAGGTGGTGTGTGTGTGTGTGTGTGTCTGTGTGTGTGTCTGTGTCTGTGTGTGTGTGTGTGTGTGTGTGTGTGTGTGTGTGTGTGTGTGTGTGTGTGTGTGTGTGTGTGTGTGTGTGACCTCTTCAAATCTATTATCTCTGCAGGTATCGAGATCACATCCAACAGTCGTGCAAGGCTGACCAATCACAGCCAACATAGGCTGGTTTCTGTGTGTGTGTGTGTGTGTGTGTGTGTGTGTGTGTGTGTGTGTGTGTGTGTGTGTGTGCGTGTGTGCGCGCGTGCATGCGTGCGTGTGCACATACGCATGTATGTGGGTGTGTCTTTGATCTCTGGCTGTCCTTGCCATGCCCCCCATCTCTCTTTCTCTCTCTGGTGTAAACACACAGGGCGGCCTGTGTTGGCATTAGGAAGTCACACACACACACACACACACAGACACACACAGACACACACACACAGAGCCACCAGCTGTTTTCAGTCTCTCTCGTGTTGAACTGACAGACACTAAGCAGACTGATCTCCTCAACTCGAGCCGTCAAACTCTCCCCCTCCCTCCTGCCCTCTTACTGACTCCCCCCTCCCCTCACTCTCTTTACTTCCCTCTCCATTTTGCTTTCTTGTCGTCCACTGGCCTCCTGCTCTTTTGTGTCTTTCTCTCCCTCTCCATCTTTCCTTCTCACGTTCCTCGCCCTTTAAGAGTCCACACTTCTCTCTCTCACCTCCCCCAGACCGTCTGACATTCTCTCACTTACTGTGTGTGTTTGTTCAGTTACTGTATGTAATGTGTAAATTAAAAGCCAAAAAAAAAAAAAAAAAACGGCTTTCCTTGAAAAACTCAACACTCCTAGCTGCATCACAAATGATGAAACTACAGGTATATCAGGGGACCTACTGTATAATCAGCCTAGTGGACATAAAATGTAAATCTACAGTATGAGAACTAGACAAATAGAAAATGAGCGCTTCAGTACCTCAACAATATAGAGGGTGTTATAGCTGCAGCTCCACCTCAAAATGTTTTAAATAAGTCTAAAAGTCTACAGCAATACTTTGTTGTTTGTTTTTCCATGTTCACCTTATTTTGGTGGGTTAGCATGCTAACATTTACTAATCAGCATAAAATAGTACAGCTGGGGCTGATGGGAATGCCATTCGTTTTACAGGTTTTTGGAGTATTGGAGAAATTGAAATTATAACCCGATGGTGGCCCTAAAAATCAGGGGAAAACCAAAGTTACTAGGATGGTTTTTTTAAGGGAAAATTAATGTCTGGGCCAAATTTCATGACAATCCATCCCATAGGTGTTGAGACGTTTAACTTATAACTACAAATGCCAAACTTGTGGTGGTGCTAGAGGAAGAGTCAGGGGATTAACAAAATCAGAAGGGTTCATCCTGTGGGGACCATGAATGTCTGTACAAGATTTTGCGCCAATTTAGCCTGTAGATACTAAGATATTTCACTAGATAAGGGAAAACTTTGACCTGCTAGTGGTGCTGCAGGAAAAGCCATCTGGAGTCATCCTCTGAAGAATGTTTTTCTTTATGTCCTTGAGATTTTCTACAGGTATTCGCAAAGACATTTTATGTTAACAGCCGATTACCTTTTTCAATCACTGTTGAAGGCTGAGTATCGCTAAATGACTGTGTACTAACAAGTATTGAAGGCAAAGAATATTGAAATCATCAGCTAAAAGAATCTGCTTACAGACCTAAAATTAACATCTTAAAGACAGAAATGGAACCAGCCAGTGATCTGTCTTGTGTTCCTGGTCAAGTCCCCACAGCCTGCTGTAACAGAGCATCTACTTTACTTTGGCCCTGCTCCCTCCTCCTTCACTTGCACAACACATCACGCCTCGTATTAGCTATCTGCTGGCCTCTCGACACAAACAATATGTCGCCACATCCTGCTCCAGTTTGACAGCCTTATCAGCCTCAGGGTAGACAAGCTAAACTGATGTAGTGGGCGGTGAAGATCCTGCCCTATTTACGTTTTCCTTGGCTTTGTGAATCCACATAAAAATATTTCATTTTGTAACTACTACAGTAAGCGTATTGCCTGGAAGGTAATGGGAGTAAGAAGGAGCAGATTATTTTCTGCTTCTATTTGGGACCAATCTTTTGTTAATTTTGTTTAAGAATCAGTTTACCTCTGAGATTTCTGCCTCCACACCAAAACATTAGAGGTGAAAGGGATATTGTGTGTGTGTGGTGCGCATAGTTATGAAAAACAATGAATTAAAAAATAAAACATAAGTATTTCCAGACACAATATCCCTGTGGACAGTCCCCCAAACTCTCATTATTAAAAAGTAGTTCCAAAGAAAACTACTCACAGTGAGATCTGTAGATTATTCAGCATAAGGTCTCACTGTATCCGGAGGGCAGGTTACTGTTGAATTTTTTTTTTTTTTTTTTTTTAAATGAGTGACCAATTGTGTTTATTTGATGAAATATTTTTTTGTTATTCTCCTGAACCACTTCTTCAAGGGGCTGTTGAATGTT
Organism: Xiphias gladius; assembly: GCF_016859285.1. Classification (NCBI taxonomy): domain Eukaryota; kingdom Metazoa; phylum Chordata; class Actinopteri; order Istiophoriformes; family Xiphiidae; genus Xiphias; species Xiphias gladius. The sequence continues at coordinate 22,173,342 of NC_053423.1, forward strand.
CCTGTACGTAACCCCACCAACTACCTTCACATATACGCGTAACAGTAGCATTCAAGTTCAGGGCATCACCAACATGGCACATGGCTAGCTGGGCACATTACGATTTACAAATATGCTACACTACATGGCCCAAAGTATGTAGCCTCCCCTGAACAACTTACTTTTCGTCTGGAGCTATTCTTAATGGCTTGGGTTAGGACCATTAGGTCCAGTAAAGGGATACCTTCAGGTTACAGTTTACGGTAATATTTTTGAGTGCTTTTAGCTTTGTGGCAACAGTTTGGGGAGGACCTTCTTCTGTGTCAAGACAATACACCAGTGCACAAGGTAAGATCATAAAGAAGTGGGGTTTTTTTCCCAGTTTTATGTGAAAGAATTTGACTGCCCTGCACACAGCCCTGATCTCAACGCCCATCCATCGCCTTTGGGATGATGCGGAACACCAACTGTGAATCAGGCCTTATCACCATTAGTGGGTGATAAGGCCTGACTTCACTAATGCTCTTGTACTTGAATGGGAGCAAATCCCAGACGTCATTTTCAGAAATCTTGTGAAAACCCTCCCCAGTGAAGGTGGTTGGAGCACCAGATTAATGTCCATGGTTTTGGAGTTAGCACAGAAATAAACAGTGGCAATTAATACCCAGAAGTTTTCAACCACGTTGGCAGAATTTTAAGAAGACAAGACCTCGGTTTAGAGACACAGTTCATCAATATTTAAATAGTTATTTATATAGACTCAAAACATTCCCAGAAGAAAAACTAATAATCATTGATATACAGTGACCCCTGACAGTTGAAAAACTGACAAAACATAATTCATCAAACTGCTGAAGAAACAGTCACTTCCTCTCACTTTATGCCTTATGTTTATAGGACTATCGTTCGTCCTCACTTTCCCTCAGGCTCATCCAGCTCTCTCAACTCTACTTCCCTGCTTCTCTTCGGGACCCCTCTTCTCTCCATTTTCGCTCTATTTCTCCCTTTGTCACTGTTGTCTCGTCCCTCCCCCACATTTTCTCAAGGTCAGCCTCCTGCTCTCCTCCTCTCTGAGCTACCCATTGTCCCTCTGCTGCTCTCTTTCTCGCCTTCTTTCTCTTTCATCTCCATCATTTTGTGTGCTCCTCTTCATCTCTCGCCCTCCACGGTACTTTTTCTCGGCTTTCATCTGCTCCTGGCCTTGAGTTGGCCATTCCCACATCCAGTGGCCTATGCATTGCTCATTTTCCTCAAAGCCCTGCTCCTTGTGTCTCCTCTATTTCAGTCTGTTTTCTACTCACTCTTCTCCAACACCAATTGTTTTTTTTGTTTTTTTTAAATCTTCTATAAGAGCAATCACCCACATGCTCTCATATCACTGAGAGATGGAACAATCTTGGTTAGGCCCTTCAAGAAAGGTACTTGTCTTAAAAGCGTGAGTGTCTTGACCTGTGTAGGCCATCTCATGATCTGCTGCAGAATGTTGCTTGTTTTTTTTGGTTTTTTTAATTGAAATGCATTGCAATTCATAACCACATCTTTCCCATGCTGCTGCCATTTTGTAACTTAACCGTCTGCAGACTTTCCATGTAAATCTAATTTCATTTTTCACCCAACAAGCTAGAGCCGCTTTCTGACATGCACCTTGTTAATTCACCGATTTAAAATGTTGGTTTCTCGTCTCAATAAACTTCTGACTCACTTGTATTTTAAAATCACAACAATACAGTAACAAACAAACAACAACAAATTTACTGCGATTTTACTTGGAAAAGAAAAATCATAAATCCACAATAACAATCAGACCAACTGCTTCCTTCTCTATTAATCTGAATATCCATAAAAACTTTGAAGTCTCCATGAGTAGCTTTTCTTTGCATAATGTAGTTCACTGTAATGAGGTGAAACCAGAGGTTGTCTGAACAGCGAGAATCTAATCTAAAAGCTTGTGGTGATCTAAAAGCCGAAATATAAATTATGATTTGGAGTAAATGGGCTGGAACATGCAAAAGCATCAGGATGGTCTTGTAAGTACTTTTTACTTTACATATCGTTAGATTTTTAGAGTTATATATATATATATATATTTGTCTTCCTCCCATCATTCACAGCTCTTTCACCATGTCACCCTTTTTTGCCAATCTGTCACTGTCACAGCTTTTGAACTATTTCTGTCCGTCTGTCTCTTTCTTAGTCAGTCTTTTACTACTGTCGCTCTCATTTTCCACCTCTGTCACTCCATATTCCTGCCAGTTTTTTTTTTTTTTTAATCCATAAGTCTCTTTGAATATTTTCTCTCCACTACGCTGGCTATTACTCTTTCAAGTTTTATGTTTTTTGATCGTTTTTTATCATGTCACTCTTTTTTCTCCCTGTGTCAATCCTCGTTGCTTTTTCACTGTCTGTCTCCGTCTCCCTCTTCCCCCATTTTCTATCTCTCCCTTTGTGCCACTTCTTCCCATCATTTGTCCCCTTTGAGGGCTGCACCGCTGGTGCGTGTGTGTGTGTGTGTGTGTGTGTGTGTATCTACACGTGCATGTGATTTGTTGTGAGCCTAAGCTATATAAAAAGCGGCATACTGAGAAAATTAAAAAGAGATTTAACGGTTTTTGTGTGACAGATGGAAAATGAAGTGTATGTTGGTGCATAAAAACAAATTCGAAGTATTATTCGTGCATGCATGTGTGTGTGTGTGTGTCAGTGCAGGAGAGAGAGAGAGAGAGAGAGAGAATAGCATGTAGAGATTTGAGTGTGATAGAATGTAAAGTACTTAGGCTGCTCTACGACCAATGCATGCATGAGTGCAGGCATGCATGTAGATATCAGAGTGACGTACATGTGTGCTTGCATGTAGGTTACGGTATAATATGCATCTGTGCTTTTGTGTGTGTTTTTGTGTACTTGTGCTTCTATCTTTGTGAGGACCAGTTTGAATAATATACCTTAGGGAGTGAAGTCATTTTGGGAAGGTGAGGACATTGTGGCAGGTCCTCACACCTTCAAAGGGCTGTTTGAGGGTTAGGACTTGGTTTTAGGGTTCAGGTTAGAATTAGGTTTAGGTTAGGATCGGGGTCAGCGTTGGGGTTAGGCATTTAGTTGTGATAGTTAGGGTTAGGGTCCTCACAAAGACAGAAGTACAAGTTTGTGTGTGTATGTGCGCTGTGTGTGTGTGTGTGTGTGTGTGTGTGTGTGTGTGTGTGTGTGTGTGTGTGTGTGTGTGTGTGTGTGTCACAGCGGTGCTCAAAGCTAGCTGGAGAGGTATATTAGTGTCTTTGCTAAGAGTCTAGCTCTTCAGCAGCTACCTCTCAGCGCCTCTTACCATCGTGCTTCTCGAGCAAAACGCGCTGGCAAAAACTCACTGTATGGGTAAGTACAATGCTCTGCCTGGTTTTAAAAATTTCAGTCCATATCAATTGCATTTTTACAAACAAAAAAAAAGCATATTTTTCAAATAAAAGCAGATATGAGAATAATGGTAAATGAAGGCTAGGTAAAAGGGAAAAAACATTGTAAAGGGCATTACAATAACTTGTAGTATAATGGTTCACAGGTTAATTCAGCACATTTCACCAACATCTGTCCCACTGGTTCAGTATAGTCATGTCAAACTCACCACTGCTGTTCTGAGTTCCCCTTCTTAGTAGGGAAATTGTGAAATCTTTAATAAGAATCGCACAACAAGATGGATTTCTTCCACTGATATCAACGAACCGCTAGATGCATGTGTTGTACACGATCAGACCATATCGTTCTTTACATTCCCCAGAGTAATTGTGCTCGCATTCCTTAATTTACTTTGGGATACAGAGCGACGGTGAGCTACACACATAGATTTATAACTTATAACACTATTGTGCTGTCGCGTCACTGAATAGGAGACTACGGTGCAATCACGGTGTTTATGTTCATTTGTTCATGCAGTGAGCAGAAGGTTTGCAGTGTCATCATTTTGTTAGATGTTTGTTGCTGAGAAGCAGCAGACTAAGAGTCCTTCTTTAACTTCCTTAACGCTGTCTTCACTGACAACGAACTCCACTGGCATCAGAAACATGTAGGGGAGACACAAGGAGCCAGTCACAGGCCTGACGTGATATCTCCATCAACACAGTAGCCCCGACGTGTAGGTGCATTTTTGATGAAGTGCACTTCAGCTACGCTGTGGCCTACGGTGTAACCTTGGATCCTACACATGTAGACTCTGTAGGTACAGCCTAGCCCCTTAACGCAAAAGTTATTTTCTATTTGAGAATCTATGGGAGGTAAATATGAACGTGTTCGTTTTTTAACGCTGTGGCTCAGGAGGTAAAAGGGGAGCGAGACACTAAACCCCAATTTGCTCCCAGTGTCTAGGCCAGCACCTTGAGTGGCAATTCTGTTCCCATCGGGGTGCAAAGGAGTAATGGGCGAATGGCAAACTGTAAAGTGCTTTGCTTGCCAACACAGTCATGGACTATATAATGCAGTCTATTAACCATTTAGCATTCCTCCTATTTGTAAATGTATGCACAAAAGCCTCTAAAAGGCAGCCAACTTGAAACAAGCAGAAGGTTCACTGTCTTGCCAAAGAACATTTTAATGTCTTATCTGGCTGTTGTGTCCATTTCTAGTGGTTGTCTAATTACCAGTCATGCCAGGAAGTGCAGCCTCACATTAGAAACCGAGTGCAATAATAGCACCTGATCTTTAAACCTCACACGCTGATTACAGCAATATTCAGAGCTCTTAGATAACCGTGAGCACATCAAAGGATGGAGAGCAGGTTGCCCACTCTCTGGGCAATTTGTCCACATTTAACAAGACAGGTAAATCACTGTATCGCTTTCAAGTTCTCCCCGCAAAATGTAGAATTAACATCTTTGATGCATGTGATAAATTACCCCCCATTATTCCCACCACCTCCCTATCTACCTGCTACCTCCACATTCAACTCATCAAGTCTCCTGGAGTGCTAAAACATAACGCTAAATACCTCAAAGCACAACAAAGTCCCAAGACCTCAAAGGAAAAGCTAAAAACTAACACTTCCCTGAGCATGATGGCCTTTCATGCTCAACGGCACATGGCTGACACCATGTTGAATTTTATGTGGTTTGTTTTAGGAGACAGCACGCCCATTAAATATCACTGACATTAAAAAAAAAAAAAATATCATCTTAAATATTCGTGGCTCATTAGCTAAAATAGCTAATCTGCACCCAAGTGTTCAATTAAAAACTACATTTTGAAAGTTTGTATCAACCAAAAGTGAAAGCTTCAAAAGGCAAACTAGTTGTTGGCGCTAACTAGGCAGCGATCTGTTGTGCAGCATGGCACCGTGATGACTCTGAGAGCACACACCAGCCTCGCTTTGAAAGGTGAGGAGCTAATAAGCCCTTTTCTCCCCAGCTGCAGCTCTGACACTCGGCAGCACCTCTGAAATCCTACAGATGCAGCTAATTAAAATTCACAGCAAGGCAGGGTGTGTGGTCACGCAGGATGTGAACGAGTCACCGGACATTTTCCTTTGTTGTGTCTGGGAGCGATGTGGAGCCATGATGCATAATCAGTCAGGACACTCCAAAGGAAAAGAAGGAAGACCTTCAGGGTTTAAAAAGGCTTCAGATCCACCACTAAGAAGTTGAACAGGAGGCACAATCCTCCTGTTTATTTGATTAGGATCGTGTTATTTTTGGAATTACAAAATCAAATACTTCAACCAAGTCATATGGCTAATTTGGATGTGCACATGTTCACTATTGACACAAATGATTTGCATTAAACTTACAGGTAAATCTCCACACGGTATTTCCAAGTGCTATAACTCCTAGCCACAGCGCACAATTAAATACATAAATAAATAAACACCTTGAATCCATTTTGGCGAACATAAACAACATCCATCTTCCCTACTGCGCTCTGTCTTACCCACTAAGGCCTCCTCCAGCTCTCTCAGCACAGCTCTGCTGGGCCTGTGATGGATGCTGCAACTTTCATTGAGATGTATGCAGCCACTGGTCTTGAGCACAGGAACACACACACACACACACACACACACACACACACACACACACACTCCCATGCAGGGAGACAAGCACGTTCAACGCTTCACATTAACACAAACTAACCTACTAGCCGTTGTATGTTCACACACACACGGCAACATTAATAACCAATGCTACACCTACACTCAAACTCTGTGGTGACAAATAAAACTGCACTAAGCTCCATGTCTCATCTCTCCAGGAGATGCATGTGCACAACAAAACAAGCGTTGCACAGTCTCAACTCAAAACGCGCACAGGTGACCATATACAAACACACGTGCGCACACACACACACACACACTGACAATGACAAGACAAATGAAGAATGTAACTCGTTTACTAGGCAGTGCAGACAGACCCTTATAAAACTTGCATGGCGTGTATTCCCCGGCTATCTACCTCCACATACACACTCAAAGCAATCCTAACACAGGCTGCAGAAAGAACCCATTTGTGCTTAGCTGGCATGCTCCTTCATCTTTTGACAGGCAATTATTTTATCACGCTTCACACACAAACACAGTGGCCAAATATACACGCAGGCTAATGTACAATCACATCTGATGCAAGCGGCGGTGCGCGCACCACCACGTACAGTTCACACAGACGCACGGGTTAATAATTCAAAGCCCTGGTTAAGAGGGGAACACTCCCTCCTTATTAAATTATTGACAAGCAATACCTAGACTCTCTGCTGTCGACCTGAGGGACGGCCAGAAGGGAGGGAGGAGAGGAGGGAAAGAGAAAGGAGGAGGAGGAGCAGGAGGAGGCCAAGACACATATGTGAGGGAGAGGAGAGGAGGAGAGGATGGTTGTGGAGGGAGGGAAGCAGAAATGAAAGTGGGAGAAAGTTAAAGAAGAGACAAGCGCTTCATGATATAGAGAACAGGAGAACAGAAGTGAATTCTAAATAAATCTCAAAAGCCTTTAAATAGGAATTTAAATGGAATTGAGACAGAGAAAGAGATAAAGAAATGGAGTGAGGTGAGAGCTACAGTAGCTCTGTATCGTATCCCTGCTTTATTTACCAGCCTGCCACATCCCCCGGCCACTTTGTTGCTAGGGGAAGCAGAGCTTCTAGTTTTGTACAGTATTCATTTCAGGACAGTTACTGCCTGATGCTGCCCAGCTCCCCTGTCCGGCTGTACCGGATGTACCGGACGGCAGCCTGCCACTTTGTCTGCGCATCTGTCCATCTGTAACTCAAGAAGCTGGGACCGAAAATCAGAAAAGCTACAGATGAAAGAAATTCTTTTTTTCAGATTTTTTGTAGTCAAAAACACAAGTATGCTATGTATTAAATTTACATTAGATTTTATGTATTCCAACAGTATTTACAGAGTTCTTTAAGAAGAGAGCTATTCCCTGATGTCTACTGATGTAACATGTAATATTAACGTTGATGTGCCCTGCATGAGCAATATATCACATATACTCTATGTATCTAATAAAACTTAATGTTGACTTAATGTTCAAAAACAAACAGAAAAATAAATATTATGCTGATTTATGCTTAGTGAAATCAAAATGTTCTTTCAGTTCACTGATATACAGGCGCTAGTTGGGAGAGCTAACTGCATTTGTGCCATCAAAATGCTTCCCTCTCACTACTGATGAATGATAAAACTATATACATATATATACGCATATCTAGATATACACACACATCTATATATCTATATACACATATCCATTTATATCTGTCTCTCTCTCTCTGTGTCTTTATATATAAAATATACACATACACACACACACGCATGCATATATATATATATATATATATATATATATATGTGTGTGTGTGTGTATATATATATATATATATATAGTTCACAGCTTAAAATATAACATCACACTGCAAGTGTGAAAGTTATGTTTTTTATTGAACAGTGGCACACTGTCTGGAAGGTTATTATTAATCATATCCTTTCTCTCATTTTCTTTGAGATAGGACTAATATGTTTGCAGTGCTTGGGTGAAGCTTTGTAGGCTTTGTGTTTGTTGGCTTCAGCAAGAGTGTTAACAGGCAATTTTTTTTTATAGTCAGTTGAGTTTCATTACTCCTATTATGTATACCCAAGCAACGCGTGCGTGTGTTTGTGTGTGTGTGTGTGTGTGTGTTTGTGTGTGCGCGCACGGAGCACCTGAAAAGTGCTACTCCACTTGTTCTACCTTGCACGTTGCCTGTGAAGTCATTAACTGCTGCTGTGTGACAAAGTCATTCACCAGCGTTGGACTATTCGTGCGGCTCTCTAGTCTCTCCCGGTGTCCCTGTTCCACACTGACCCTGCTACAGCCCTTTGTAGAGTCTGCATTTACATTTTCCCCACAGACTTTTCAATCACACTTAGCCACTGTTTATATCAAAGTCAGACAAAAATCCCCAAAACAGATGACTTATGCGTTTTGGACAATCATTGCTCAAGGACTGGATTTTAATGTTTCCTACCACAGTGCACTGGAATTATGCATTTCTGGGCTTCTGGCTTCGCACAGTTCGAAAACACTGCTAAAGCTACTTATGACACTTTAAAAGGGATAGTAGGCAGCCTGAGTGCTAGGTTGTCAAACTCTTCCAACAGGCTGAGTGCTCGATTTTTTCAGATATCAAATGCAAAATGTCTGTCTTCAACCATTACAATGCATAAATCACCTCTTTAAATACACTATAGACTGATGCAACCTGATGGGCTGTTTAGATTATATATACCATGTGTCCCACAAACCTCTAGGCACAGACAAAACTCAGACTTTTGGTCCACTCTTCATGGTTTGTTTTATCTCACTTAGGTGCCAGGTGGATGTTCCGACAATTTGAAAGTCCATTACTTTTCTGTTTTATAAATTACAGTAATAACTCTGTCATGATGATGTAGTAGCCTCCAATCTGGCTCTTGATGTACAATACAACGGATAATATTTACAAGTTCCACTGGATGCAGATCTGCTTTTTGGACAAAGAATACAAAGGTAGCAAGAACAATAACTGATGTTGTCTTCTAAAACTTTGAAGCTTATTCAATAACTCATCCCCTGAAGGAGAAAACTAAAATGATACACCGAACAAGGTAAAATAACAGACTATTCAACTGAGCCTTTCAAGATCTTACTAGGCTGTCCGACAAAAAGACTTTTTTTTTTGTTTGTTTGGTTTTTGTTTTTTTTTACAACTCCCTGTAACAAGTGTAAAATGAGAAATGAACATGGAGGCAGGCGCTGTTGGCGCCATGGGCATCTGATGCAACTGTTCCTTCTCCAAATAAGTCGAGAACAATGCAGGAAAATTAGAAATATTTGGTCGAAACCACAAAAGAAGAAGCAGAAGAAAATGACAATGATGCCGTCTGGCACCAGCCTAGAGACATTCGTGTGTTTTATATGATGAACTCAAAGTGGATTCAAAAAAATATGGAAATCATACAATGTTTTTCTGACAATAACGGGTTTGTTGACAGTTTCTTGTCTGTGTTGACGGTTTTACGGGTTCAGATTATTTTTTATACACTAGCAGGGTATGGTAGAGCTTTTTATGACTTCAGCATCTGAATTTTGTATCTTGTGGCCTCATTTATTCTGGTACACATTGAAAGCTTTTTTTTTTTTAGCTTTGACCATGTTTTTTAGACAGTTGCAGGGTTTGGGCAGAACTGCAAACTGAACAATTTCTGGAATTCTGTGAATTTGCATCAGTTCTTGTGACAAGATTGACAAGAGTCCAGTTTTAGTGAGCCTTTGCGGAACCTGATGTGGTCTCCCGCTATTGCAGCCCATCCGCCTCAAGGTTCGACGTGTTGTGCATTCTGAGATGCTTTTCTGCTCATCACAGTTGTAAAGAGTGGTTATCTGAGTTAGCGTTAGCTCCAACCGGTCTGGCCATGCTCCTCTGGCCTCTCTCATCAACCAGGCGTTTCCATGAGCAGAAGTGCTGGATGTTTTTTGTTTCCGGCACAACTCTGAGTAAACCCTAGAGACGTGCGTGTGAAGATCAGCAGTTTCAATATTCAAACCAGCCCGTGTGGGACAAACAATAACGCCACGGTTAAAGCCACTGAAATCACATTTCTTTCCACCCATTCTGATGTTTGATGTGAACATTAACTGAAGCCCCTGACCTGTATCTGCATGATTTTATGCAATGCACTGCCTCCATATGATTGGCTGACTGGATAACTGCATGGATAAGCAGGTATCCAGGTGTTCCTAATAAAGTAGTCAGTGAGGGTATGTGTCCTCCATGACCTCATATGATACATTAGTTAATCGAAACTTCCTGACAATCGCACTTAGACCCACCAAATCTACCCATCTTCAGCATACGTCATTTACACGTTCACCTAGACAAAGTCAGCAACGTTTTTAAACTTATGAACAAATATTTAGCCTGATCATGGAGCTCAAATAATTGATGGCCACTAAATAATCCTTTCAGACTAAACACCTCCAACTCTTCCCTGTCTACAGAGTCTACCACCAACTAAACTGCAAACCCCACGATTCCCCGCTGAGCTGCACACAACACAGCCCATAATTACCGGACAGCCACAGCAAGTCAGCCCGCCAAATCCCGGCGTGGATTTTGAAACATTTGGGATAGGCATGAAAGCCTGTGTCTCCACTAATCCTATGTTTTTACATCCACCATGGGAGGTTTAGAGCACTGTGTGTGTACTGTGGACCGCAGACAGCGTGCCACTTCAGAGGACAAGATGAGCAGGGACCAGGGCACAGGGCCAGACTTCACAACATAATAATAATCCATCCAAAAACTCATTTTCCCACAGTCCCCTCTGGCAGGACATTACTTTTGTGAATGGCTTGTTTATGTACCATGTAGTCTGAATTTTCTGTGTGTGAGTGTGTTTTCTGAGAGTTGGCGAATATCCTTGTGTGTAGTCTAGAAATTTTATGTTTACATTATGTATGTTTGTACATATTAACTATATTTTTTGTGATTCATTACTGGCTTGCTCATTCAGCCAGGTTGACATGTACCACAGCATGAGAGAGAGAGAGAGCGCCAGGGAGGTACAGAAATAAAGAGAGAGGATGGGTGAGAGAGAAATCCTGACAAAGAGAGAGAGACATAAATCTTATGTGCAGAGGATTAATGTTTTGGTCTTAGCAAAGGCTGTTTTCCCTTTCCTGAATCTGGAGGTTAATCGTATTACCTGTGAAAGTGACAGGTAATAGCGCACAACAGTACGTCTGAAAAACAGGACAAGGAGAAATACAACAAGAGGGGTGGGAGGTGAAGGCAGACAGAGGGGAAGAAAAAGAGAGACAAACACTGAGAAGTGTGGGATGTGATGTCTGATGTAAGTAGAAGGGGAAAAGGACATTCTGGACCAATGATCACCCCTGGTTCACTGGCATGTACATGTAGAACAAGAGGGCAAAGGAGAGGGAGGCATCATGTTACATCAACAATCACAGGACAAAGCAGAAGAAGTGAAAGAATAACAAGACTACGTCAAAACCTATATGGCTGGAGCGCCCTTTATCTGTTTGCTTCTCTCCTACTCTCTGTGCTCACATAGAGAAATTTAATACAGCCAAATTCCCAATGAAGCTGTTCTCATTTACATGTTTTCTGTTTCTGTTTCTGTTGTCAGACAATGGAACAAGTCTAAAACAGTGACTGAAACGCAGCCCATTAAGACTACATGTTAACCAGCAGTTAATTCCAAGCCACTTCCAAGCTGCTGCCCTGCACTGCTCAAATTCAGATTTTATAAACGCGACGTCATCTGACAAAATCGTCGTACACACAAGTCAAAGACAACAGCTTTGCTGTGATATTTCCTTGTAGAACGATCACGAAAGAGAAAGTTAGAAGCTCATTCACGTCTATGTCAGCTAGCGTGCGGTCAGTTGAATGAGATGCATAGAGAGCCTGGGGAGGGAAAGCCCGACGTCATGCTCACAGGGCAATATTGACGACTGTCTTCTACGGAAAGTAGCTGAGGTTTTTCCAAAAAGTCACTAAATTTGTCGCTTGGCACTTTTGTGAAGAAAAATTGCTTTAGGGGTGTGGAAAGTCGGTAAATCTAGCAACAAAGGGGCTAAATTGCCAACACTGCCTGTAAGCAACCTCCTGATGATGCAATAGAAACTGAACCAGTCACATGAAGAAATTACCTGATTTCTTAAAAATTAAAATAAGGATATCTGTCGGTATGCTGACAGGCCATTTATGATCAGTATGTCACACACTAACGGGTCAACACCTGATTGATATCCAAGCGCTGTGGCTCGATCAGCACACAAAAGTTGTCTTTCCTGCTCACATGGCTACAAATGTTTTGACTGTGATCAAAACACATCTCTGTCTACCTTTGGATGACAGAGGTTCAGCGCATTCTGCATACATTTACACATGGATGGATTAAACTTCTTTGTGCTGCCTGATTATAATCCATATATTCAGGACGCATGTTAATGTAACATCCAAAGAGGGTAATTGACAAAAACAGAGATAAAAAAGAAGCAAACACAGACAGAACGATAGTAGAAATGAAAGAAAAAAAGAGTGAGATTAAGAAGCAGATGGCAACAGCAGAGAGGAGAGACCAATTTAATTTTCTTGAGCACCTCTTTCCTTTTTTCCCCCCAATCTGTACTTTAAACATCTTTTGACATGGTGTGGTGTGGCGCTGTGTCATTATAAGTATAGTCTGATACTGGTCCTTGGGGATTCATAGTGTAATTAGCTAGTTTGGCAGCAGAGACACTATCATGGAGCCTGATCTGCATTTGAGACACTGCAGGGAGGGTTTAAAGGGCCCGGCTTCCCGCTTCAATTACCTGCTCTGCCACTGTCTGGAAAGTAGTCAGCTGAAAGAAATGACATTATCTGCTCCAAAGTAGTATTATTTCATGCTGTTTCTATATGACAGTGTCATCTTTTATCTCACCCTCGTCGGTCCTTTCTTTGTAATTATTAAACAGAGGTGACAGAGTAATGGATGGATAGATGGATGGATAACAGGAGGGAGGCAGGGTGAGCACACAGAGTGCCACGAGCATGGATGAGAGAGCATTGGAAATCCATCAGTGGGTTGGCCGAATGGAAGCTCGAATACATTTTCCAACATCGTCTGTAGGGGAACAAACGCCACATCAAACTCTACTGTGAATTCTGGCGGTTAATGTTTCCGTGCTTATCGGCAAACATTCACACTGTCTTGCACAGCATGACTTCAAGCTGCTGCACTAAGAACCAATTTGTGTATTGGCTGCTTTAGTTGAAAGACAGAGAGAGCATTTTGACCTAAGTACTAGAAAAATGAATTCCCCCCAAAAAAGGGGATTTCATTGTTTATTGTTTATTTTGACCCCCCTTGATTGTTACCTTGGCAACAACAACTCTTCCTGCCAGCCTCCTGCTCTTGACTCTTCAAGTATCGTACTGGTGTTTGTAAAGCTTAATCTCAAGTACTTCATTGAGTTTAAAGGCCACCTCGGTCTATGTGCTGGGGACATTTGTTTTTCTGTGGTGCATTTCAGTACTGGGAATCTCAAAGCTACCAAATTCACATCTTTTTTTTTTTTTCTTTTTTTTTTACATCTATATTTGTTTACTGTTTGCTTTCCTGGTTGGATTTTCTGTCAACATGCAGCAGCTCAGGAGTGCAATACTGTCTGACAGCTGACACTGAAACTTCACGTGTCAAGAGCAGCAGATTATAAGAAGCACCAAACAGAGCCACACCAAAGCCCTTTTTCTTCTCCTTCTTCTGAATGCGTTTCCAAATAGAAATGTGACATATTTATTTGAATTCCGTAACTTGGCGTCAGGTAACTGCACACACTGTTTTCTAATCCAGCGATTCTGATGCTATGAAAAGGAACAAAATTCGCAAGAGATAAAATATCGAATATTGATGAGAGCAACTTTTTGGGTTTCTGCTGAAATGTTTTGTGTATAGAGATGTAGAAGCAATCACGCTTGACAATTTGATTTGGGAAAAAAGGAATGACTCTCGTCTCTGTTGCTGCACCATTTTTCATTGGCCAGAGAAGATTTTCCATTAAAAGCTAAACTGGTGTGGCTTTAAGACTCTTCTGAATTGCTGTAGTCTACTGGTGAATTCAGGGAAAATACAGCATTATAAAAATGTCAGCTTCTAAAACCAAATCGTTCTGCTCACTGCCCCTTCTCCAAGTGTGTATTAGCAGAAGAAATCTGTATAAGCAACAGGCAGAGCTATAAAAGTTTAACATTCATGGAAATCAGTGCTGTACGTTGGATCTGTTTCTGCTGAATTTATGAGCCGAAACAAACAATTCAGAAAAGAAGGTCTCGTGTTCTGTGTGCCATACATGTTTTCTGGAAATCAAGATTAAACTAAATAGTCAAAATCCACGGTGGAGTTTGATGTGAAACAAAAGCTGTTTCAAGTAGTCATTAATGAGACCAAACACATATTTGAGGTTAGCCAAGGATAAAAGATGTGAGGCCATTTTTAATTAATCTGTTAGTAAACAGTCAGATGGGTTACGCAGAAATGCAGAAATAGACTGTGTAGTAGATATAGGAAGTGCAGGGATCAGCACAACAATGAAATGGCGAAGGCGTTTCCAAAAGGCCTGACCTCAAACACAGCAGATGGTTTTTTTATCACTGCTGCTAATTGTATGTTAAAGTGAGGCAGTGAAAAAGAATAGATAGCTTACCACTCTGCAGATTACATAATGCCAGCTTTCTGTCCTTAAAAACACACGGGGCCAAAGTTGTGAACAGACTGTGTACAGCTCTTGTGTGTTGTGTAGGCGGGAGCACACTGAGCGTGAGTGCGCACCTGTTTGTGCACGGTGCGTGCGTGCGTTCATATGCGAGCATGTGGGAGGATGACTCAGACGGCAGGTGAATCACTTCAGGCAGACACGCACTCATGGTCTCTCACTCACACACACAAACACACACACAGTGGGGTGTCGAGGCTAGCCTGCAGTAAAAGATAGCGCATAACTCCTCCACCCGATTTGGTCGAGTTAACCCACCGCTTACACACACACACGCATGCACGCACGCACGCACACACACACACACACACACACACACACACACACACACACACACACACACAAATTCCTAACCATTCCGGTTAGCTCTCCTTCAACAGATTGTAATGAGGAAAATAATATGATGTGTGTAAACAGCGGGAGAAAATGCCGGAGGTTTTCCACCCCAGAGGTCCCACAGGAAGTTAAACTTAGCTGTCTGTTAGGGTCCAGGTTATGGAGAGCATAGTAGACCTGCATATGGATGAGTAAGTGTGTGAGAGCATGTTTTATGCAGGTTATATGTCAGCCATGTGTCAGTGTCTGTGTGTGTGTGTGTGTGTGTGTGTGTGTGTCCGGGGTTTGTTCAAATGCCATAAAAGGTCAGCTGTAGCCCAGGCCCAAGTTTGTGCTCAGACAGTACACCATGACATGCATACACTTCAAACACACACACACACACACACACACACACACACAAAGAGTGTATGAGATGAAGACTACACACAGACAGTGGACCTTAGATTTGCATAAATACATGCGAGACACGGACGTCAGTATGCCAGAGGCGTTCAATATTAGTGACATCACACTTGTCACCTGACCAGATATGCAAATAGGGCAAAAGGAAGGGAGAGTTGCTGCTGTGTATTTTTTTAAATAACATCTGATCTTAAAAACCGGGTCTGCAACTTATTTGGGAGGAGGCATATCGCTAAAGGCTGCTGAAAAGTAGAGTTTGAAAGTGAAAAACCTGCTCACAGCAATGCAGGCTTAGGCTGAGGTTGTCAGCTTGATCTCCTAAATTATTCACCTGCTTCTTTATATAATGAAATAATACTGTTTTCATGTAAAAAAAGATGTAGCTCCAGTCTTATTTTTCATGTTTAAACCATAATTGAAGGATTACACTAAGCCTCCGCTACTTTCCTGATTAGGTAGTTACCCTCTCACCGCGGTCCTCGTGGCTGTTCCCGCTGTTGGTCAGTCGTGTGTCGCCTCTGAAACACAACACACACTTCGCAAAAAGCTTAAACGGAGGCGCAGAGCTGTCGCTCTCTGTCGGTTGCTGCTCAAGCAACAAGAACACGATCCCTCACTGTCTTCCCACCCACTGCTAGTTGTACTTGAAGGGGCATCTCTGTGGCGGTGGGTGAGTTCTTTATCTATTTGCCGACTGTGTCATTGAAAAAAATTGTACTACCCTTTGACAAATAAATCTTTTTATTACCAAGTTAAACTCAGAAATGCAAACTGGGGAGCATCATAGTGGCCTAAGGGGCCCCTTAATCGCAGCATCCCCTGTTTGAATCTGACTGAGGACCTTTTGTTATATGTCATCCTCATCCATCTCTCCCAGTGTGTCCTGTCTGCCTATGTACTATCCAAATAAGGCCTGGATGATAGAAAAAATGTCAACGTTAAAGCTGAAAACAAAGCTAACAAGCGAATCTTATGACTACATTATAAACATAATGTAGTCAGACAAGTGTCAAGTTTTTCACTGGACAATGACAGTGGGCTTGTTTCCTCCTTCATACAGTAGCATCCTTGTCAGCCCAAATATCTGGAGGCGTTACCGATGTAAGCAAATCACTTACAGCCTCAAAGGTACATGAACACTAAATCTCAAGTTTCTCTGTCATAAGTATTCAATCCTGTAAGGCCCAGAGGGCTCCCTCAATCATTTTGAGACTGGAAAAAAAATGTCCTCAACCAAATAAATCAGAGTAGAGCTGCCAGTGGGGCGACAGTGTTTCAGCAGACCGGCGCCTTGGTGCAATTACAGCGTAGACATTTAACTAAGGACCTTGTCTGGAAGAATAATGTAACAGCGCTGAATGAGAGAAAGATGGAGAAACAGATACTGAAGGATGTGGTCTCAGCAAAGCAATTCAGGATGTGAAGGGGAAGGTGATATCAAAATTATGCATTAAGACGAGAGATTAAAAGGAGATAAGGGTGTGTCTATAGGTCTGTTTTGGATATAAAATGCTCGTGATATGCCTTAATGATGGCGTGACGAGCAGAGGACTTTGCATTACCCCTCATCATCTGTATTCCCCTTCGGTGTCCAAGGATAAGCAGGGGATGACAGCGGGAAGGACGAAGAGGTGAGGGTCAAACTGAAACTCCTCCTCATTCTGTATCTCAATGACACTTCCACATGTGGAGTATCCTTCTCAGTGAGCCTCATTTTAACTGATTCCGGGCACGATTACATGCCTTCTCTGACCGGATGATGATGTTAAACAGCCGAATAGTCAGATGGTTGGGGTGTAATAATAACACTTTACATTAAAATGCAAAAGGCATCCTTGAAACTGGAATTGAGTTGCAGGCGGGAAGAAAATCTCAGTGGAAAATCTCTGCGATGACAATCAGCACACTGGTTTACCAACAAGTGCTCGATTTGACTTTCATTCAGCTTCGGCTGCCCTGATTCTGGCTTTTATAAACTGCCAGAAATAAATTTCTACTTTTAATCTCCCATATCAGATAAATGTAGTGGTCCCGTTTAATTTATTTATTTAATTTACTGAATCTGTAACGTTTGCCTCTGCAGTGCCGCTCGAAAACTCTGCACAGCACTAGGTGTGAGCTTATCTGATTCATTGTTTCCCCTAACAATACTGATTGAAAAGAATCAAATTTAATGCAATCAAGCCCCTTGAGAAATCAGGAGACACAAATACTGAATTTTAAGTGTGACAAGAGAGCTTGGGTCGAGGTACAGGAGAGAGGATAATTCGGGAGAGCAAAAGAGGCGAGGAGAGGTAGGGGACGTTTCGGGCCAGCTCAGTGAGGTGAATGCCAAATTTATTATTCATAAAGGGCTTTTAACAAAAAATGTTTATCACAAAGTGCTTTAGAAAGCAGAAGTGGACATGAATACACAATGACAGATGAAACACAGGGACAAAAAAAAAAAAAAAAAATACAAAAGAAAGATATGAGCAGAGTGTACTGCTGATTAATGATACTTATCACCAACTGTGTCTCAGTCCCCACTCTGTTACAATAAACAGCTTTAGACAAAAAGCAGACATGCAAATACACATCTTACAAAGAGCAGGAGTGAAGTTTACAGCTGGGCGTCCAAAGCACATTGTGAGGCAGCGATGTGAAATGTGCAACAAACGCAGGACACACGTACAAACATTAACATTCACACAAAATATGCATATAAGCACATCCAGACTCATAGACAAAGAGACAAGCATGATGAAATGTGTACACACACACACACACACAGACACAGAAGAACAGACTGAAATCAGAGTGGAATCATAGCCAACCTCAGACTACAGGCTTATCTTCACCATGTGTCGGCAACTTACACACACATATTCACAAACACACATTCAGAGATTTGCCGGCTGGTGAAATCAAGCTGGCTTTGTGACTATAAGTCCTGAAAATTAGATGGCTTGCCACTATTGAGCCCTATTGAGGGATCACACAAAAAAAAAACACACACACACACACACAAACACACATACACATACACACCTCGATTATATAGACACCTAAATCTTCTCTTTCTCTTGTCCCTGGCTCACCGCACTCCTGGCATGTGCTGCTGCAGACTTGATTACCTTCATATGGCTGTGTGTTTGTGTTACGTGTGTATGTGTGTGTGTGTTTTTGTGTGTGTGTGTATCACGTGTGTGTGTGTGTAAGTAAGTGAGTGTGTTACATGTGTGTCTTGATCCTACGGATTTCCAGAATCACCGTTGCAATCTGTTGCATGGATGGGTGGGTGGATGGATGGATGGAGGCAGGGAGGAAGGAAGGGAGGGTGGGATGGAAAATATACCACAGGAAAAACTAATTACAGAACAGAAGGTCCTTGGGCTAAGAAACACACACACGCACGCACACACACACCCTTGCTCTGCCACCGTCTCCGTTTCTATCTCTCTCTCGCACAGACACTCACACTCGTTATTACACTCGCGCAATGCAGAATGGGTTATCCCTGTCCTCTGCGACCTTTCCCTCCATAAAAAGAACCGCCATGTGACTGGACAATCGTCATGATGCAGTCACCTCTACTTGTAGTTGTAGTGGTGAGGTACAATTGGTAACTTCGTAAAAGCCAAGGACTCCCCCAGAAACTAGACAACAGAGCCGTAGATCCAGAACATACTTTATCTCTCACGCACACTCATGCATCTAAGATATAAACACGCATTTGTCCATGCAGACTAGAGCTATCCAATAAATCTAATTTGACCGTATCTTTTTACTGCAGAGATGTTGTTGTTTTTTGGGACAAACACTTCCTGGAGGTTTTTTCTGTGGATGCCGGCTTTATCAAAGAAACAGAACGTTGGTGGCAAATAAACAATACAATAAACGAGACAGCCTGAGACTCCTTTTGAATTTACATCTCGGTTGGATTCATCATCATTGGAGCGCAATCTGTGGACTCACACGATGGGTCCAGGCTATAAAACTATAAGAAGTAAGAAGCCTGAGGTTTTATATGTTTGTCAAATGTGAGGCTTTACCATGCAGGGCTGTAACCGATCATAAGATCGGTACAAGACAACAGTTTAATGTAAAAAAAACAACAAAAAAAACCCCACAACCCCATCATGGGGATGTTCATGGGCGATCTGAAATCACTGTGGTGTTTTGCCCACGAACTGAGGGGGATCTGATCTCCGTGATCTGAAAACATCATGGAGAGTTTTTTTTATTTTAAAAAATAAAACATGGAGATGTTTTTTTTTAGTTTCCATAATCCATAATAGGCCCCCAAATTCCAAACAAATAAAAACAAGTACACATAAGAAAGATGGTATTGAGCAAGCTGGAACACATTAGGAACAAGTAAGAGACCTTTCTTCAGTCATAATAAATAAAACCAAATACAGGATGCGTGTTTTGAGGCAACAGATGGAGCCTTAGAGTGGACTTGATTTCCTCCAGACAAAACAACAACAGACTTAAATTCTGAGACATATCACAATACAAGTTAAATGTGTCAAAATGGTTAAAGCCCACTGCTGAAACACACAGCTGTGTACGGCACACGCTCCCATGCCGCGTAGCCAGTAAATAATGGGTTTGTACACATTTACTTTGGTTTTATGCACAAGGTGATAACGTATGTAAAAGGGAAGCTGTAAATGGCGTATAGTTTGGCTGTGGAAGAATATATAAAAAAGAAAGTGTGTGTGTGTGTGTGTGTGTGTGTGTGTGTGTGTGTGTGTGTGTGTGTGTGTGTGCGTGTGCGTTTAGATCGCCCATGAGGGTGAGGGTTATCAGTTCATTAAAAAGGAGAACGATTCAGTAAACAGCCAGGGGCCAACATGCTCCACTTTACCTCAGAAGACAGTGAAAAATGCTAATCATAAGTTCTCAAGGCCCAAAGCCATTAAATTTCCTCTCTTGTCTAACCAACTGTCCAAAACCCAAATTTATTGAATTTACAATGTCATAAAAACTAAAAAAAAATCCATATCCTTACATTTGAGATGCGTGACTCGAAGAATATTTAGCATTTTTGCCTCAGAATTGTTGGGATTAATGTTTGCCGATCACCTAATCATTTTTAATTAACTGATCATTTCGGCTACCAATTAATCAAACAAGTGGGCATGTTGTGATGCTTTCATTGATGATTCCATCATATCCTAGGCCAACTTTTAGGCTAATGACTCAGTTAGCTTAACATGTTCTGCTCTCTGTTATGATGAAGGATACCGTGAACTTACTTCGACAAAAGCTCTTACCACGAGGTCCGCTTACAGGAAGTTCTCATCAACTTTCAGCCCCATCTCGTGGCCTCGATCACTCAATGAAATGACGACGTGATGGCTTAAGTGGGACTTTTTCTATTAGTTCTTTGTCAAACTCCTTTATATAAAGTCAATTATTAACCTTTGAAGTGAACAGTAAAGGTCCCGTCTAGGAGTGATTGTTCTTTAGTATAAAAGGATGATATGCTGTTGGCTATTGGGCATTATTCACAAAAATAATGGTTACGTTCAAGCACACAATGGGACATAACACGCTTGCTGTGTGTTTACAGTGGAGGCAGACGGGCTAATTTTTGCAAATTGATTCCAAACGCATGTCGTTACTTGAGCAGATGCCAGGTTGTGTCTAGACTGCAGCCTGAGCTGTATGTAAACCCATATAAATTTTATAACAGGGCTGCTGGGAACCAATTCCTCCACGTTTCTCTAGGTGCTTGTAACTTGCACCTTTTTTTTTTTTTTTTTTTTTTAAAGATGTGAGCTTTATTTTAACATCCACAGATACAGATGAGAAAGGATTGGAATCCAATTTCACTTAATACTCCACCTTTAGGAGTAGTCCTGGGAAATCAGGTTTTAATCCCTCCTGGTTGTGTGGTGCGGCTTAGAGCCCCACAAAGTCAAGATCTAATCTAGAGTTGTCTGTCTGTTTGCTCTGGAGCTTTCACATGGGGTGTAACTTTATTCTACTGTGACCAATACTGTCTCCTATTTCCAAGCGTGATATGGACTATTTTACTGTCAGAGGTGTACTATATAACTTGACAGCATCTTCATTAGTTTTAATAAAGCAACACATTACATGTTTTTATTCCAAAATGCTTTAAACGGATACCATATAGATCTTTAAATATAATGTATTCTTGACTTGAACATACTATTTGACGCACTACTGATAAGATTGGTCACTGAATCAATTTGCTGACCAACATAATGAGCGAAAAGTAACTCATCAAGCAAAAATCACAAATCTTCTCTGGTTCTAGCTTTTCACATTTGTGGATTTGTCGGTTATTGTCTGTTTTATATAACCCATCCATCAATCCCGGCATCAGATATACCGTTTATCCTTTGAGGGTCGTGGGGGGGCTGGAGCCAATCCCAGCTGACACTGGGCGAGAGGCGGGTCACACTGTGGGCAGGTTGCCAGTCTCTCACAGGGCCAACATATAGAGACAAACAGCCGTTCACACTTACTGGCAATTTAGAATCGCCAATTACCTGCATGTCTTTGGACTGTGGAAGCAAGCCGAAACATGCAAACTGTTTCATGTCACATTAAATTATATATGTTTGAGTGTGCTAATTGACTGCTAATTGTACAAAGCAAGCAATTTCAAAATACCATTTTGGGCTCTGAGAACTTGTGATGGCCATAATTAACGATTTTCTGACCTTTTAAAGATTAACGGAATCGATAAAATAATTGACACATTCATCAATTATGAAAATAATCCTTAGTTGCAACCCTAATTTGATGCACTGTGTTTTTTCAATTCAAACCTCTCCAACGGAGGTGCATTTTGTAATTTGCTGTGCTATCTCCTGTGAATGCTGGATTGTGGATTTGCAGGGTTGGAGTGTTTCTGTATCCTGTTGAGGATACGTAATGTGCTGTGCTTTGTGTTTCTCTGCTCTCTGTTCTCTCTTCCCAACGCCTCCCCTGTCCCCCATCTCCATCTGCCTAATCCTGGCCTATCACACACACACCTTGTAGAGGAATGCGTTACCCTCAAATCACAACAATATGCACCCAATCTGCCTGTTGTGAGTGCTTGTGGGTCTGTGTGCTCGCAAGCATTTTTGCTCCCGGGTGCATCGCAGAGGTGTGTGAGCTTGTGAGCACAAATGTGAGTGTATGTATTGCCATTTCCCAGTATGCCTTCGGCATTGTGTTAACACTTGTTAGTATGCTACTTTATTTGTGTGTGAGAGTTTTATGATGCATTTTGGGGGAGGGAACGCTGTTCAATCATGACATTGTTGTGCTGATCTGCCGGGCAGCAGCATGTTCTGAGGGATTAAACGGAACCAGAGACAATTACACACACCCTGTTCACTCTGTCTAATTCTGACCTCTTTCTCTCTGCTCCACCCTTCTGTTTTCTTTGTTTCCCTTTCCCTGGGTCTCACTGTGTGCATATAAAACCCATTTCTCAGCCTGAATCTTCTTGTGTGGCTCTTAGTCTTGCCGTGCCAGTCCATCAGCCATTCAGTCAGTCAGTAAGGAAGTCTCCTTGCCTGCCAGAATGTCCATTATTTGATTACTTCCTCTTTCTCCATCACAATGTTACTGCCTCTTCGTCTAGCCATCTATGATGCTTCCAATTTCACACTTTCACTGTCAGAAAATGCACTTAATTATAGAGCTAGCAAGTTCACACACTCCCACACACACATACAAAACACACAACGTAATAATTCCAGCACACGCCAATCAAACTGGCTCCCTGAGGAACGGGGACTGATATTAGGGGGCGGGACTTGAACCTGAATTCCAAATGGCAGGATTTCCCGAACGTACAACGTACGTTGCATGGAGTTCCGGTCGCCAAGGCAACGGCAAGGGTATCGTGGCAACAAGATAGGCAGCTGTAGAGCTGAGTAACAGCTGTTCATTTCCAGCCACATCTGGCAACATCTCTTCTCAGTCCACACACACGCACGCGCGCACACACACACACACACATACAGCACAGAAAGGGTCTCAGGAGAATGGGAAGGTTGTTGGTGTGTGTGCGCGTGTGTGTGCATGTGAGAAAGCATGTCACATGGCAACACATGCGCGTTTTCACCCTCTAGGCCAACCTGATGTCACATTTACTGTACAGGGAGCACAATGCTTCAATTTCATTTTCAGAACTATATCTCCCATTTTATTGTTTTACCCTCCTCCCGCCTGAATGAAAAGTATAATTATGTAAAACATCCATTTACACGCTTGGTTGGCGGTACACTGCAGAAAGCCAGAGAAAGATGAGGCATGTTTGCATTCGGAGAGCAGCAGCTGAGAGATAAGTGTGTCTGAGCAAACCAACTCTAGTCAAACACTGTGTACGAGGACCTGCTGCCAGACTTAAGCACTAGAATCAATAGTCCACAGCTGCAAGGTGCACTCCAATACAACATACACTCCCATAATATCTCAAGGTTGGTAAGAAAGACCTGCTCGCTGAACAGGTCTTTCATATACTCTGTGTGTGTGTGTGTGTGTGTGTGTGTGTGTGTGTGTGTGTGTGTGTGTGTGTGTGTGTGTGTGTGTGTGTGTGTGTGTGTGTGCATATGTTTTTTATATACACACACACACTCATACATATACACACAAACACACACACACACACACACACACACACACCCTTATGAAATTTTCATTCTTTCTTAGATATCTCATCTTCTCATACATACTCATCTTCTTTTATTTTCCATCTCTCATTACAATTTCCCATTGTCTTGTACTTTCCTCTCCTTACGTTTCCTCGTCCTCTCTTGCTCACACTTTCTCATGGAATTTCTCATCCTCTTGTAGTTTTCATCCTTCTCTCATGTCTCATATCTATTTAACATGTTCTCATGTTCTCCCTTTTCTACCTCTTATAACATCTCATCTTTTCTGCTCCCTCACTTACTTTACATTTTCTCATCTTCTCTCAGACATTGTCTCATCCTTCTCATCATCTCTCATGCTTTCATGTCATTCCATTATTTCGGAGTCCTCCTGCTTTCCCCTGTCTCCTCATCTGCCACCTCCCATCTTGTCCTTCCTCAGTCCAATCTCCCTCTCACTCATCCTCTTCTCCCGACCTATCTGACATTCTCTTCTCCTGTCCCTCCACCATCTCTCTGGCTCTCGACTGTTGTAGACCTCATCGCCTCCTGCTGCTACAGCCTCTCATCTTTCTCTGTCTTTCATCTCCCTTTCCCTCTCCCCAATATGTCACTCTACTCCTCAAAGACAAAAGACAGAGAAGAAAAGATGATATCTGTGTGTGTGTGTGCGCGTGCCTGTGTGTGTGTCTGTCCGTGTCCATTATAATACCACTCTTCTTCATTCAAGTTTTTTTCAAAAGAGATAACTGAAAAGACGTGTTTCCAAAAATGGGACATCCGCCTCTTTTCAAGTGCCTCTCCTCAAACCAAAATAATGAATAGCTCAAACATGGAGCAAATTAAATTAGTGTTTTCAGGATAGTAGGTCACGTGACTACTTGAGCTGACAAATTTAAGACACTGTTAAATCCTACATGTTCTGTACTGAATGATAATGCTATTGAATTTTTTTTTTCTTTAGTATTGGTTTAGTGAAGGATGTGTGTGTGTGTGTGTGTGTGTGTGTGTGTGTGTGTGTGTGTGGGAGTCCTGTGATTGCAGTCCTGGGTGTCAAGTAAAGGGTTATGTGCAGTAAAGTAATGGTGGAGTCAAACAACTACAATAACACTGTTTAGACATTTGTAATAACTTTTTATACAACATTATATGATAGCTTCAGGGGGAGGTACATGACATCAGCTTAAAGTGTCAAAAAGTATTATCTCAATACACGCTAGGCAGCTGACAACCAATCACACACGCATTAAAGAAACAACACAAGGGTTTGCACAAATTGGAAAACTTCCAAACTGAACTACAAGGTCACGCAGCCACTGCAAGCAAATATCAAACCAATCCACTCACTCACAATCAAGAACTGAGGAGATTTAAAACAGCCTGGGGCATATTTAGAGGTTTCAAGACATATTATATACACTCAGTTCAACTTGTGACATCTGCCCTCTTCTGTAAAAAGCTTAATGCCTGTCTTTGCACTTCTGGATCAATGTTGTGGTTTCTATACATGAATAAATGTTTAAACACACACAATGTGACCCAGATCATTAAAGCTAAATGCAGGATTTTTCCGCTTATCTTGAACAGCGCCAGTAAACATCAGGTCTTGGTATCAGGCCCTCCAAAGCAGACACAAAGCACTCTCCTTTGGTATTTGGCTGTTAGCACCAGCAATCAACAACCGCACAGGGAGAAATCCATCACACAAGAAGGAAAGATACCGATTTCTCCACTGACAGCTGCCTCAATGGACCAGAAGGTAACGTGGGAAGAAACTGTGATAGGTTTTAAGTGATGAAAACAAAGCTTTTACAATTTCAACTCTTTACTATTTGACTCACTCTTGAAAAGACTCTGTTATTAAGCCAGCTGCATCACTCTGTTCTGGCACGCTCTAAAAAGTAATTCTGGGAAGTGTAGCGAGTCAATAATTGAAGAACATGAGGTAGGTTGAGGGAAAGAGGGTACAAGTAAATCACTATACTTGATCATTACACTTTTATGAAACATAATAGCATAAATGTCTTTCAGGATTAAATCTTCAACAAACTGTGCCGTACGATGATGCAGACAGTGGCTAAAAATGAGAGGGAAAGAGCTAACTTGCTGGCGCTACATTACATCCTACACTTGGCTAGTGTGGTCTTTTCCGGTCTGGAGTCAAAGTACAAAACCTGATTAAGATTTAAACAGGTTCCTCCTTTATTCTGGAACTGTCTAAGTCTGAGGCGAGCGTTTCTAACGTTCAAGCAATGAAGAGGACGACAGGAACAATGAGGGAATTCACGTTTGCGGTCGACAGTCTAGACCTGGGGTGTGGTTTCTAGTAAATAAAAGGTTTAGTTTTGACATTCTGTCTGTTTCGTAACAGGATAAAATGACCATGGCACTTTCCAAACACCCCATAAATCTGCTAGTATACATCCATGCCCGTGGTTTCCAAACATGAAGGTCAGACCTCCCCAAGGGATAGATCTGAGAAATAACAGGATAAGCAAGCAAAGAAAAAGATCTCTGTTAAAGAAAAATAAACCTATATCTCCTGTACGTTGACTCAATCTGCATTTCTTTCTCCTGTGAACTACAGGAAATTTTCATTGATGGTTGTTTCATTTCAACACTTTTTAGGTGTCATCTATGTACATTTTCTGAGTGAACATGTCTGTAGCCTATCCACAAGTCTATATGGATGTCTATGTAACTGCGTGTGTGCTGTTCACCAACACATGCAAACGCACGCACGCACACGCGCACACACACACACACACACACTGAGAGAGAGAAAGACAGGAAAATAATAAAACAGAAGGGAAAACAAAGACGCAAAGGCAGGGGAGGAGGAAAGCTGCGTTCAAGCCCACAAAGAGGGTTACAGAGTGAATGTGAGTGTATGTTTGTATCTTAGCCTGGTCTGTCTCACACAAATTGGCCCTGACCTAATGCCGAGGGTGTGTGTGTGTGTGTGTGTGTGTGCGTGTGTGTGCGTGAGCGCACCTACACAGGTCTAACGTGGTACTGTAAGTCTCCTTCAATTTGAAAGCTGCCACTGCCGAGCCAATCTCCTCTCCCCCTCTTCCCTCTGCAAACCCCCCAATTCCCGCCCCACTAGCCGAAACAAACCAACCAGCTGTGGCGTGTGATTCTGTCAGGGTGTGTGTTAGTTTAATGCCCCGCATCACCTCCTATCCTGCTGAAACAGCCAAAGTCAGCCATCGCTGCTACAACAGGATTTCCTCTTAGCCATTTACACACACACACACACACACACACACACACACACACACACACACACACACACACACACACACACACACACACACACACACACACACACACACACTCTTTAGAAGACACTAAAACAGCTGGAGTGAAATACAGAACAGGAGCATAAGAAAGAAACATTCACACATATAACATCAATACACACTCAAATCAGTGACGTCCTTACAAGAGTGTTAAACAGAATTTCAAGTCAAAGGTCACTTCCTCATATGCAGTAGCGGTTGATTACTACTCATTTAACAGGAGATTTGAACCAGCTATCCGATTGGTCAAAGCTGTGACGAAAAAAACCATAAAACTTCCATAGGCCTTTTTTATTAGTTGCTATGCCAACTCTTGAGGTCACCAAGGAAACAGCAACATTAATTATTTTCTCCTGCAGTGCAGCTGATGCGAATCCCCAAATCACAGAAGAAGAATTTACACCTGTTATGTTCTCCCATCTCGAAGAATAAGCATGCACGTTCGATTTTCAAGAGAGCTCAACACCGGCTTTACAGCCGGGCCCATTCGACAGACTCGTCTTAAATAACCCCGGACTGACTTTGGTCAAATGGAGTAACTGTGGCTGCAGCCCATCCATTTCAGTCACGCAAGATCACACATCTGCACGGTTACAGCTTGATTCATGTCTTGATTCGTGAGGGTTTGGGGCTGAGGCCTTGCATGTCGTACGCCGACTGATAAGGAAGTAGGGAGGTTGGGCGAGCTGAGTCCCATCCCTCTCATTGTTAGATCAAAGGCGAATGTACGCTGGATCCCCAGTAACATTCAGGTCTCGGGGTTCTCATTACACTGATGACTTAATAACCTATTGGTTTCTAGATTCTGAATGTTGGATCACAAACTCACCACTAAAACTTACATGCGTGAACTCAATGCACCTCGCGAAAAGTCCAGAAGATTCGTTTGTACGTTAACACATTTAAAACCTATTCTTTCCACAGGGAAATGCTTTCTCCTGTTTCTAACAGCTATCTTCTAGATGGACAGTTTTCAGTCTCCGCAGAGTCCGTTCTGAACTTGGCAAAACTGCATTTTCAAACTACACACTCTGGGCTTGGAACAATTTACAAGGCATTTTTGAAACGCTGCCATTATACCGGGCATTCGAAAGCCGCCTTTAAAACATGATTCCTTAGGAAGACGACTGTTTCATCCACATCTTACTGTGCTACGTGCAAATGTTGCAAATTCACCGTATGTGTTTTTGATGTGACTTTTAATGAACTTAACTAACATTTTAGCATGAGAACGCCCTATTTCACATAATCAAAACATGTACCATTGCCTCCCACCCCATTTATTTCACAGCCACTTACACCCCCAACCCCCTCACAGCTCTGACTGATCGCTGCTCCAGCATCCCTCCGTCTTTCTGCCTATCTACGCCGGACACAATTCGGTCACATTTTTCAGTCGTCCGTCTCGTGCACGTCTGATGGAACCGATATGCTTCAGTTTAGATCGCTACAGCTGTCTACGGCGGCGGCGTGACTGCAAACTAAACTAAATCTTTTTCACCCGATATGGAGAGCCGCGTTCCAAACGAGAGTTGCATATGTAGGAGTGAAAGCATGTGAAAACCAGAACACAATGTATCTAATTTCTAAATAAGAGACACAAACTTATGTCAGTTCATATATCAATACACACAGTGAAACGAGCCAAAGGTTGGGTTAGCATTCCTATGTAGTCCGGTACTAATGTTAAATCACCTATCATTAGGCCCTGCAGTGGGTATCCACCTGTGTCATCATCATCGTCATCGTCCACTGAGCCCTCTGAGCTGGGACGCCACTCTCTAACCCTGACCTAAGGTACCCCCAAACCCTTTTTTGGAATCCTGCCCTTACCCAAGCAAGGAGCCGATACTTGGCTGCTTAACCACCCTCTATGCATCAATTGTTCGTGCTCAGACTACAGTACATTGGCGGGTTCCCACCGGCTTGAATGTTAAGGCGTTAAGGAGAGCACACATCTCCCCTAAATAAAGCTTATCATGTTTTGGACAAAGTGTGGGCTCTCCAGGTTTAACATGCCTGAAATTTTACAGCGAATTACAACAATATGAAAATAGCTGCAGGCAGAGTTTCCCCCAGAGTTTCCCCAACATTATCTGATGTAATGCCTCTTCAGCCCTTTGAGCTCTTCTCTATGTTGCTCACACAGTTTGGCTTTGCATTTGAGTAGGAGAGAAGCATGTCCCCTGTGATCGCAGCCTATGAAGTCTTGACATCTGGGTTATATTTCAGCTGTACAACACATTCTGCAGTGACCTGGGCATGAAACAGGCCCCAGGCCACATCTGGCTCGAGCACTGATCCTATCTGGCCAACAAGGTCAAACAAACCAAAATCAAAATTTCAACACTGGCGATCTTTACAGGCAGCACACCAAATAAAGTCCCAAGAAATTCTCAAATATGTTCAAATCAAAAACGATGTATTTCGACGGTATGAGGCGGGGTTGTTGTTTTTTTTTTTTTGAGACCTGAATTCGTTACAGTTATGTAATAGACTTTCAGCAAGTTGATGCAGAAACAGGACATTTTAAAAGAAATTGACTATTTCTTTTCTTTCGAACAAATGTCCCTTTTCTTCACTTGTAGCAGGTTGCCTAATTTGCATTGAACATCTTGATGTTGATGACAACAAAAAAATGTGCTTCTATTACAGAGAAAGCAAGATGAAGCCGAAATTAAACACAGAACAGAACTGTTCTCACTTTGTATTATTCACATGAGGGGATTTGTCAGCGCTGAAAATTAAATTACCCATGTGGTTGATATTATAAAAGTAAATTTCATTAGAGAGAGTGGTGTGTTGCATTACTAAAGGATGATGATGCTGAACATGCAGACCTGGCTCATCACTCTGCTGCCAAGCATCTGGGGAGTGAAAACTAAATTCAAGAGTTGAGTTGAGAAAGAGAGCAACTCACTGAACTTAGCAATGATGGCTTTAGCATTAGTCGATAAATCTGCACTCATGAGTTAACCGAGCTGTGTATCACAAACCAAGGGTTTTTTTTTTTTTTAACATGTTTTAATGTACAGCTCAGTTCATCAGAAAGCTATTTTCTCCCTTGAGCCACCTCCAACCACTGCTAGAGATAAACATCCACACTGCGGGCCGTGTATGGGAAGATTTCCTCGATGAATTGAGGATTTTAAATCTTCAGAAAGAAACGTGCTTTTGGATCTTATTTCCCTTTTACTTGTGATATGGCAAAGCTCAGAGTGATGTGCAACTCCAACTTATTGATCGTCGTTTGATACACTGCTGGCAGAGCGCATCTCTGCTGAAATTCTATTAATATTCTCAGAGCGCAGGCCTGTCCACAGTTGAAGAGACACGCTCAGAGGAAGTTTGCTGTCTCTGGATCAAGATAGATATAAATAAACAGATATAGACATATATATAGATATATAGACATATAGATATGTATATAGATATATAGATATGTATAGATATATGAGAAGACAGCTTCAGTGAAGAAACTCAAGAAGATGTTTATCAGAAAAACATCTGTAATTGGAGCAAATACACACATCAGCAATTACATCCGACCTGAATGTGCTTTAGGCCTCAGTTTTCTGTAGGTGAAAAGACTGTCGATGGCTTGTTTATCACAAACACTCTTTGTAATTAATGAATCTCTCTTACAAGCGCTGACTTGTATACTATTTAAAGCTCAATAACTAAAAAATGTAAATGCATAATTGTACCCCGAAAGCCCACAGCTGTAATCTCTGCTTTTCTATTAACTTCAACACTACAAAATTTATTTCCTCCCACGCATGAGTTGAAAAAAACATGGATTTGTTTAAACACAAGTTGTAATTACATAGTATTAGCCTGTCGTCCCTTCCTGTGGGGCAATAAACTGAGTAAACAGATCTAAACTGCCATGTTTTCAAGCAGGAACCAGTATTATAGGGAACGTAAATCCTAAAACAGTTTCTTAAGCAAAATTAAGACCAGTAGTTTCCCATACGTAGGCTATTTGGGCGGCCTGCCCAAGTAAATACAGTCACGCGGTTTAAACTTCACGTCTTAATTTACTCTTTTCAAACTAATTTTTGGCCAAACACCTGCCTGAGCTGCGTGCGCTGCAGCAACGGAGAGGGGGCAGGAGGCTTCTCCGCGTGCAGGCACCTGGCTAGCGTCTACCGACAGCCTGCATGCACGGCGTTCAGGGAACCCTGGGGAATTTTAGCGCCACCGGTGCAGTCTGCCCGTGAGGCCGTGAATTGTAGCGGCAGAAAATAAACCTGGGTTGCACTCTAAACCGTCTCTAAGTGCACGTCGGCCACACGCCGCACCACCCACCACCCACCACCCGCCAACTAAATTCTCAGTCTGTGGGAAACGACGATACGACGGACGATATGTCCAAGTGTGTCCTCTGGTCCTGTTTTTGGAGGGGCACTCCACCAATTTTACACACAAGACTCAGTTTACAATTTTGTCACGAGCACTGCTCAGTCAGTGAAAACAGCTGTATAATGTCCTCAAATTCTGAAAGAATAACCATTGCAGGGTTATCTCAGATTGGGCTTGGGGACATCAGATTTATAACAGAAAGCCTGTTTTTCAAACTGGGGTTGTAGAGTTTAAAGGATGTGGGCATTTAACAGGCGGGGAGGGGGGAGGTCTAATGAAAGATGCTTTGAAGCTGCAGAAAGTGTAGTATTCGAGGTCTTTGCAGCGTGTCATTTCTCACAACTCCCCCAAATTTATGGAAGTGCGACACTACAATGCTGGATCGCCCCTTTTAAATATAAGATGGGTTCTAGTTCAACAGCACGGTGTGTGGTATTAGACTTCTACATACTATATATTTAGAACTGACAAAACAGTCTCACCCAAAGATCAATTTAGTAGCTGTTCTGCAGCTATCGATCCTTCTCAGCAGAGGGAGTTTGCCATGGAATTGTAGGTGTTCAGAAATCCTTTTTTTTTTTTTTAAGCACTTTAAGGACTTCTCATCCATGTTCACTTAAAAATTGAAATTGAAAGTTCATTCTTGACCTTGAAACAAGCAGCTGCAAAAAGCAACTCTCTCTGCACTATATTATATATATATATATATATATATATATATATATATATATATATATATATATATATATATATACACACATACACATTATTTCCAGATATTATGTGAATACAGTTACCAGAATGAGTCCAGTCCAGAATGGTTAATCCAGAATGTGCTGTAAAATTGTTATTCATCAGTTAATAATTGAAGACTTGTTCTCAAACATTTGTCCTTCTTTATATAATTTTCAGATTTCCTTGAGAAGAAACTTATCGAATCCCTTGAACTGGGAGAGAAAACAATCCCAGACCATGGCTGCTGACTCTGGCTGACTTCATCAGAGACCTCCCCAAACAATACAATACCAATATTGTATCACGATGGTTGGCCTGACAAACCATAATAATGCACATATTCTGTTACAGCTCGATATCACCGACTTTATTCAACATTTCATTTGATTATATCAGGACAGTAAAGAGTTGAGGCAACGTCTCTCAGCACAGAAATCAAATATGCATATACTCAAAAACAAGCTCATCTTCCATGGCTTCAGATTCAAGGTTTCAGATATTCGAGTACACATTAGGGGACTGTTGTACACGAGGATTAATGTTTTGAGTTCCGGGATTGAGCCGTCACGCCTGCTGTTGCCAAGTTAGCCGCATCCTTGAACAATCCATTAACTTGGAAAGAGGTGTACAACTGAAGCAGAGACGGAGTGGAAAAATAAAACTCAATGAAGAAAGATCAATCAAAATCCAATCCTTGTACATGTCAAGGCCCAATCAGGGATTTCTGGCAATCGCATAGCAACCCCACCTGCGACACGGGCACAATGCCCCTGCACTTTCTGTACCTGTGCAGCCTGGGAGGCACGGAGGCACGTAGAGCGAGGTAAAGGCAGAAAAGCTGACAGCATAATGACTACGATTACCTAATGACTGCTGACAAGAAAGTGAAACCTATTATGCCATATTATTAAAATTGAAGCTATTAGCTGTCGTCAGGCCCTTTTGGCTGCGGAAGCAGCCACGTTTTGAAGGACGCACATCCACTTGTACTTTAGAAAAACTCAAAGATTGATGTAATACAACGATTTCATTGCGGAAATGGTAATCTAATAATGTTATGGAATGAGACCTGACATGCAACGTTTCCCCGTGCTCTCTCTCTAAGGCGGGAAACCACAGGTGACAGCTGAAGAATTTTATTGTAGTCGTCTTACTTTCTTCCTACTTCACCCAGCGATGCGCTCGCGCGCACACACACACACACACACACACACACACACACACACAGTCACAGACAAACACCTGTTATGCAGAGGAATTCTCCAAACTCATCAACAACCATCTTCTTTTTCAAAATCTTTCTTTCCCTTGTTCAGTTCTTCCTCTCTCTCCCAGTTGACACTCATTATTTCACCCTCGCCCTCTTAGTATCTCCCTCCTCTCATTCACGGTTTCTCTCTCTCCCTCTCTCTGGAAAGAGAGGGGGGGCTCATTAAGGAAAGTTGTTGACACCTTTCCCCTAACTTTCTCACTCTTTTCTTCTCCTGCCATCCCCAGCTGCCGCCCCCCTTTGTGGTTACCACCATTACCAACCTGACCTCCTTAGCCGAGTCCTTTCCGTTAACCCACTCTCTTCCTATTATAAGGCATCACTCACATGCATCCACTTTGCTTCACACTGCTTTTATTCGTCTCTCGGCTTCTTTCTATTTCTCTCTCTTGTGCCCACCTGCCTACACTCACTTTCTGCAGTTTGCTCTCACCATCTCAGTGACAGCTCACTTCCATGAAGTTACCGGGAAAAGGTATTTCAATGATGTTTTGCTTCTCTAATTTGACGTTCCATATTTTCAGTTGGAAATTTTACTTTGGCAAAATAGACTTTACAGAGTTCAAAAATTTTTTGCATATAATTTTGAGTTTAGGATTTTGAGCTTTGATGGCATTTTACCTAATCATGTGAATCCCTTAACAAATGTATTTAAATATTTTTCTGTATATTTGTAAGAAACGGAATTTTTCGATAACTAAAACCAAAGGATTCGACTCATACCTGTAACCAGTTTTTGCTGGCACTACCGTTTTTAGCCAAAGCCTAATTAATGTTCACAGACTGTAGTTACAACCTGAACATTAGATCAGCACCAATGGTGTCACTGTGGCACTTTAGGCAATGCTATCTATTGCTTGTTATCGCATCGTTCTTTGCTACTAAAAAGGATCACAAAGAAATAAAATGTTTGATAAAAGATTCATTAGACCCAGTGCTCTGCAAATCTGGGTATTTGACCGACCAGAAATTCTCTAGTCTTTTAAATTCCGGCCACCAGAAGGAAACCATAATGTCTTTGGAAACACAATTTTCCACATAATCACAGCTTTTACGTCAAATATTAGACCATTTATCCACATGTACTGGTTCGTGTTTGAGTAGCCAGAAAACTCTGCGGTCCGTGGTATTTCATTGCAAAAAAGGCATGTAAGATTAGAGGGTATACACTGTGAAATGGAGAACTGGAAACAAGGTGAAAAGGACAGTCATTTTTCATTTCATTGAGACTTCAGCATGTACTCTGCCTCTCCTCCTCCTTCTGTCACTTCACATCGCTTTCATTTCGTCTCTGCAGGCTACACAGATTCCCTTGTCCCTCCACATCCTCATACTTTCCCACACTGCCCCTGTATGCTTCCTCTTTCTGTCCCTCCATCGCGGCGATAGCTCATCTCTTTCATTAACACTGAACTCTACTCTTCTCTCCTTCCCGCTGTGTGTTTTGTTTAGGTTTTCCCCCACATTTCCTCCTGCCCGATCTTTCTTTGTTCTTGTTTCCATAATACCAGCTCTCTAAGTTCTGATTCACATTTTTAGTTGCATTTCCAGTTCAAAAGCTGCTTTGCTAGCGCGACCGAGATGCTTTACACTGACAACACAGGAAGTGACTACAACAGGTGCACTACATAATCATCTGTACTTAAAGCAGAACAACAAAGGTCATCTACTGTAAATCCTCCCCAGAACGGTGCTGCTCCTGTTCCTCAGTCTCCCTGGTAGTTTCAGCCTGGTATTGTAATTTGCATGGTAGCGTCAACCAAGTTCATAGTTTCATCTTGCGACTTTCAGGTCAAGTCAAAGTGTAGTTTAAGTTGGCGGTTTCGCAGAAAAAAAAAATCAGATGTTAGATGTTTGTCGTCTCTCTATTCTTTTGCAAAAGGAAAATGTGTTCTGAAACAGGTATTCCTCTATGCTGGTCAAAACCAAGTCAAAGTTTCAGTTTTGTTGTTATGTCATTAGCGTTTTTACATCTGCACTGCTCCGTGTTACTCTTAATTTAGTGTCAGTCATCTGACAAGTCCCCTCCAGGATAATCTCCAAAAACACTCTGTCTCGAAACGTCACTGGCACATCCACCTCTCCTTATTTAGAGTGCATGTGTTTAACTTAAAAAATCAACACAACACAGACTGAATGAAATCTCTTATTCTGCACGTCATCTGTTGTAAAATGAGTAGACAAATAAAAGCTGGATATGGGACACGGTAAATGAAATGAAGATTCTCCCGAAAGACTGCTGCTTCAAACCTGGCAGTGATATCTGAGACAAAACGTCTGCTTTGATGATCAAGTTAGACAGTTGTACAGATCCTGTCCTTGTCTGACATTGTAAAGGTGATACATGCTTTTATATCACCTTGTTTACCTTGTACTTCTCTTCACATCTGAGTCAGTCAGATTCATCTATTTCATCTGCAGTGACCACAAAATGACACTCACAGACTTTAAAGTAGGAGTAAGAGAGATTTTCTTTTTTTTTTTTCCGATATTGGATACTGATGCTTGTGCAATTGTAGGCCATCGTCTTGAGGGAAAAAAAAAAAAAAAAAAAGCGGCAGCCTTGGTTGTTTGCTCAAGCAACAACTTCCTTTCACGTATAGTGCCACAGCTCTGACGGTCCTGTAGCACCATGAAAAGTCTCGCAGAGGACTTCAGAGTGAATGGATGGGCATTCACAGCATCCAAGGTAAGTTTCTCGTTCTGCCTCCTAACAAAAGCAGTCACTTTGTTGATCACCTTCAAGGATTGGGTTTAGCAGCTGTCTACATCTACTATCCATTTAGGGCTGAGATTTGCAGGCGGGGAGATTTCAATTGCTTCTGAAGGCTGAAAATGTCTCAAGTGGACTGGCAAACGTTCCTGACGAAGTTCCTCTAATTTCTTTTAAATCACTCCTAAAATAAGAATCCTGCCGGGGCCTCACTGTTTGAGCGCTAGACTGAAACTTTGATATGTGAGGTCAAACTAGCCATTAGACTGGATCAGATCTGTACTTTTTTTTTTTAATTCTTGGTATTGCTGGATATTCTGGTAATAAGAGGGTGAATACTGAAGTGCGGAGGTTCTTTTTTGAAT
Organism: Xiphias gladius; assembly: GCF_016859285.1. Classification (NCBI taxonomy): domain Eukaryota; kingdom Metazoa; phylum Chordata; class Actinopteri; order Istiophoriformes; family Xiphiidae; genus Xiphias; species Xiphias gladius. The sequence continues at coordinate 22,210,198 of NC_053423.1, forward strand.
TCTGAAAACGGATACTGCCTGGGATCCGCCGTGCAACACCATTTGACTATGTGTGAGAAAATAAGCTTAAATGTCCCCTTGCAAGCTTTCTCTAAGCCGCATTTTGTTCACATGATAAAAAGTGTTTGAATATACAAGGTAGATTGTAAGTCGTCTTGGTTTCATGAATTGTCTTTGGCGTTGGATATAACTGGCCTCCTTGAGCTTAGATTATTTTGTTCACATACCGGTCAAAAATGAAGGTCCACGCTCAGATCCACTGGCCGGGAACTATGTTTTTTACTGAGTTTCACATGCAGAGAATTTGAAATGTCCTTTATGGGCAGTAAATGTGTCAAAACGTTTAGATTTTTTTCACCCAGGTCATAGCTCTGTTTTAAATCCTGTCTTAAAAACCCATTTACATTATTTATTTTATTTTATTTCATTTTATTTTTTCATTTTTTTTAATAGATCAGCCTTCTGTCAAAAAACAGATTACATTTTGGTGGTGAAAATGCAACATGTTTCCAGGCTTTAGGGGGCACCCCTCTTTGCAGGGTTGAGTTATGAATGTAACTTTAAATTTAAATGATACAAATGGTGTCTTTTTATGTAACTGAGTGTGAGAACTGTTCAGCCTTGGCAGATGTTGGCACTCACCCTTCTTAGTTGGATTTTTTCATAGAATGAAAAAAAAAAAAAAATTCTGTTTTAGGTTAGTTTTTATCTGTCTCTCTCTCTTTGTGTGATTTCTCTCAATAGTATGTCTTTCAGTCAATAGCATTGGTACTAGAATTCAGACTATAAATGAAGCATTGAATCTGACCCGGTTGTAGCACAGTGTAAAACGTAATAAAGGGCTGAGGCTGACAAACTTTTGTTTAATTTTAGCTCAATAGCACCGTGGTTGCCGCCGACCCTTCCACGGAAAAAAAAACAACAACACACACCTCATTAGAATAAGCACCTGGGTGTCATTATCACAGCCGACACCAAATGACAGGCATCTTTTAACAGTTCAAGCATCAGCCAACCATGATCACAATCATCATCACTGCCTACGCACAGCGTGTGTGTGTGTGTGTGTGTGTGTGTGTGTGTGTGTGTGTGTGTGTGTGTGTGCTCCCTAACCTTTCGCCAGAGCTCAGTGTGACACTCTAAATACAGATTCCACATCGGTGACAGCAGGGTCCCCAAAGAACTCAGGAAAGGCTTTGCAACACGGGAAAAGGAAAGAGCATGTGAGAATGTGTGTGTGCGGGTGTATACGTATAAATGTATGTATGTATGGGAGTTTGAGTGCGAGTGTGAGTGTGTGTGCGCACCACTGTGAAACAAAGACCTCTTTTCCAGCCCAGGCATCTTGTCCTGCTTGCTAATTAGCTACTTGTCAACAGTCATTCCTGTGTGCTCTCCTGCACTGATGTGACACACAAACGTAGTTGCAAGAATGGATACACATTTCACAAATCCACAGCTATACATACTTTTTGTACGTGTGTACGCACGAAGAGGCACTGGAATGGGTATAAACACGCACATGCGCGCACAAAAGTTGTTGTTTAGTTGTTTAGCGCACATCGTCAACTAATCACAACCCAGGGTGACGTCTGTAATTGCATATTTTGTTTTACCAAAAGCCCCAAATCCAACGATATTCAATTAAACCATATAAAAGAAAAGCAGAGAAAAGCAATAAATACTCACACTCCAGAAGCTGGAACCAGAAAATCAATCATCAGTCATTTTTGCCTGATGAATGGCTAATGCCATCAATCAATATCACAATTATAGTCAGTTAATTCTCTGTCAATCCACTAATTGATTACTCAATGAAGTGTTTCAGCAAATTAAAAAAAAAAAAAAAAGTCACAGATACACAAACTTTGCACAAAGCAATGCATTTGTTTTCCCCCATTTCCAAGTTTGTCATTCTCTTATTCTCTAGCTCTTTCACACACACACACACACACACACACACACACACACACACACACACACACACACACACACACACACACACAATGGTTCCAGTAGGCACGTACAGTGTGTCTAATGAGGTGCAGTATAGTCACCAGCCCTAATAGAACAGTCACAGTGTGTTATTCCTCCGCTGTCTGAGGTCTGCCTGAGCTTCCTCACTCACTAAACACTCTGCTCTGCCGTGGACTGCAGGGTGTCAAATCACCCAGCAGACACCGCCGCACACGTGCTGATGCATTTTCACTGCAGCTGCTTGTGCTTCACGCATTCAAAACAAAGAGATTCCCAGCTGGTATGTCAGAGTTATTATACTGGTCCAGCTTGGAAAACTAACCGTTGGACATGGACGGATGAAAACCTTTAAAATCTTTGACTTTACGTGCGGAATCTTGCACCCACTACAATATTTTTCTCTGTGTATATCTGCAGACGACACGCGGTTATTTTTCCAGCCGCATGCAGCCCCCACAGAAGGTTGCTCTCCCTTTGGTCATGCTCAAACGGCACCTGCCCTCCAGGCATTTACTGTCTTTTGGGGAATTTAGCAATGCACAGAAGTTACACAAAGTCCGATAAATGCTCATAGCCAAACAACAGAGTGTGACATTGTCTTCCAAAACAACTCGTACGACACCTCCAAGATGGCACTAGCGTCCCCGGATGTGACACTCCTGTCGTTAAGTTAAGTTCAGGATATGACCTTGGATATGGTCGGAGTTAGGAGAAAAGCAGATGGTGGATAAAGGAAAAAAAAAAAAGCCCCCGTGAGGCCTGTGCCCCATTTAAAATCACCGCTAGGGTTTTGTTGTAATCTCATTTTTACAGCATCTTTGCTTTACCCGATGGTGGGGACCCTGCAGACTTACACTTAACACGCCACGGGATTCAGGTCTCAGTAATATTCAGCCAAAGTGGTCAGGTCTCTGAGTTGTATTGCAGTATATCAAGCCTGGTCGAGTCAGCGGCCGAAAGCAAATCAATACCAGTGAAATCAAGCTGCTAAATTATGGGCAGTAAAATGCTTTTCTTTAAAACCTGTCCTCTTCAGACGAACTGAATAAATGAAGGGGACACATGCATAATGCTGCTCCCTTTTATAAATCATTGACGTGGAACAAAACATTCAAATTGGAATAATATTTCATATTGACCCACCTGAGTATTTACTGAACTGAAATTTATGAACTAGTGTTTTTAATATTTCATAAATAATAGCAACATGTGTTTCTGTTTTTTTCATTTTAAGTAGACGGGATACACAGTAGTTTAGAAGCAGCAAATAACTCATTTTGCAACGAAACCTTTCAAATGAAACAAGCAACAGAGCATTCGGATTTTTAAATGGGGGTCTAATGAAATACCTGGGTGAGAAGGCAACTCAGGCTTGACAATACTGGATCTTGGCTCACAATGACTCAAATGATGCTTCAATTTGATGAACAAGTTGTTAATCTAAGACACCTCATGACGTACGACAAGATAACGGCTTAGTAGCTGGAAAGGAACAGGCTGTTAGGACGTTATTGACGCACCCTTTACAATGTATATGCAGTAATTCTTCCTGTACTACTGCCAGAGACAAATGCCCTTGAATATTACCCAGCAGAAGCAAAGTAGTTCATTTAAAAAGACATCTGAATGTAACGAAAGCAGACAATTCTCGGTGCATTTTCTTTTTCTTTCTGACAGCTGAAAATTGAGAAAACTTTTATTTCTTTTAGGTGGAGCACAAATGTACCAGTAAATAGGATTTTGAATCCGTTCTGCACTGCGTAGATAAAAACTTTCCCTGTTCACTTTACCAAACATGTTATCTGTACACGTCTCTAACTACTGATTGTAGTGCTTAATTAGTAAAGAGAACACAAACAGGAAGAAAAAAAAAAAGAAAAAAAATGCAAATGAAAGTCAGAGGTTGAAGAAGAAATCTAGAGAAATTCCAGACGAAATTCCCCTTAAATTCTCACAGACCAGTCTAACGTTTAGTGCGTTCCACTTCCGGGGAGTTTTTCTATTATAATAATAATGATGCACTGACTCACTCTCATCCTACCTTGTGAAATTTTACTTCATTATGTAAATGCCCACATTTCCCAGAAATGAGAGAGTGGGCCTCGGAGATTCAGCTGTGAGTTAGACACTAAGGAGGATAAAGAACTGACAACACTAAAAGCTGCGGCAAACGTTTAAAAGTTAATCCAGTGAAGATACGAGTCACAACCCTCAGTCAAAATACACACAACACTGGGCTGTGGCAGCAATAAACTCTGGTCAACTGATTCATTTGTTGATTCTTAGGGATTAAAACTTTTAGGTTTTAGGTTTTAGATTTCTTTTTTTTGTTTCTGTCACTGATGTTGGTAGAAATATTTTGTCATAATGTCTTTTCAGATATTTCCGGACATGTACGTGCAAGGGACATGGCATTCGCCGATGAAGTGCTATGAGTAAAAATATATTTGACTGATATTCACCCGCTGCTATAATAGAGAAAATAATTACATATTGTGAATGTTATTATCTACATTATTTTTCTACTGGGACTTTAAAAAAAAACAAAAAAAAAACAACCCCAAACAACAAAATCGAAACAGAAATGAAGAACATGCAACAACTATTAAGAGTCAAAATATTCAAGCCTAGATATTTTTTTTTCGCGCTTTAAATCCTGAATAAATCAAAAGAAACAACCCACTTTGTGGCCTCAATGTTCCCGAGGCCAGTAATATTAAAAATGTATGCACCCCAGCTACACCATATGGCATATAGTACAATGAGGGCAGTTTAAACATTTAAATACGCTCCCTACTTTCCTGTATCAAAGAGCACATAGCTTTAGTTCAGTCCAACCCAGGACCTGTGAAGCTGACATAAAGACTAGATTTAACCCTCCACTATGGCCGGATGATACAGTCAGTGGCGACGGGACGCGGTATGAGTGTTTGCGTTACCACTGTGTGTTTGTGTAGAAGCGCCGATGAGTGTCAGGGTCATCGGCGGCGGTGTCAGTGGAGTGCAGCGTGTGGTGAGATGACGCATTAGCCCACATTTGGTCACATCGCCGCCCTTTCAGTTGAGCAGACTGAGCGGCTGTGCCGTGGTCTGCGGTCGGACACTCGTGCTACCTCAGGGCCTCGAGCGGCTTTTCGGGGGGCCACAGCAGATTCAAAACCGAGAGTCTGAACAATAGGGAGTATGTCGGCTATAGATGTACCACTGACAGGTACATCTATATTTGCACAGTCATAAGCAGCCATCTTTCCCCCTTAAAACAGCTGGACGAAAAAATGGAATCCAGCTCTTGATACTCACGCATTCTTTGAGGGTAGATATTTGCGGGTCAGGGTTGTAAAGATACACCCCTCTAGCTCGCTAACACACTCCCCAATTCCATACCTGCTTCAGGCCACTCACAGAATTCCAATACTGAAAGAACTGACTATCGTGTCCTACCCTGCCTAAAAAAAAAAAAACTTTTGACTGTAACTGAGCTACAACTGACCTTTGTGTTTGTGCTATTATAATGACACACGGCATGAGTGAGAACAGAAACAGTGAGTGGTTTCTGAGTCATCAGACCCGAGCATTGTTCTCGAGGTTTTCAGAAGAGCTTCAACCGACGGTTAAACTTGTGGTTATTTTTTTTCCATTAAAGTCGATCATTGTTTAGTCAAAAAAGGATCAGAGTACCTCAGAATTTCAAAAAATATCCAGAGATATCAGATTTCCAATGACATAAAACAGAGAATAGTTGAAAACCTTACATAAGAGATGCTGGGACCAGCAAATAGGTGGCTTTTTTAATTTATTAATGACTTGATTATTTTCTGTCGACTAATCGTTCCATCTTTAAGTTTCACATCTCCACTAGGAAAAAAAAAGTTTCTGTTTTAAAGTTTAAATTTCTGTTTAACTCACTGAATCGCATGTGCGTGTTTCACAAAACAGCATGTATGTTAATCTCATGACCAAAATTACAATGGACTTTTTCTGAATTTAATGAGAAAACAAGCCGTGAAAACATGAAATGAAAACACAAACTAATCCGTGAGCAAGGCACGTAGATTTGATCATTTGTGATCTGGGTTTCTGGGGCCCTGAGGGTAGAAAAATGTTCGGAGCCACTGGTTTAGTGCTATCTTTAAGCCTCCCGGCTACATCACAAACAATCTGAACAGTTTCAGACAGGCCTTGCATGCAAAACATTCGTAGGGGTATAACGTTGCGCCGTTGTGCACCCAGAGTTGACTGGAATCAGGAGAGGTGGAGATAATCAGACATCACTTTTACAAATGGACACTTTTGAAATATTAATGGGGTGATCAGGCCAGCAGAGGCAGCCTTTAATCCATGCCAATGCAAATGGACCCCAAGGTCACCAACATAACATTGAAACAGCCTCTGGCCAGGATAGATTGACTAGGAAAAAGCCTGTGAAATGGGGTCTTTCATAGTCTGGCAGAGTACAAAGCGCACTGTATAACATAATGGCCTTAAACCCTCAGCAGGCTCAAGGGGGAATTAGCTGTAGCCTGGGCCACGTCAAAGTGTTTGTAAAACAATATGCGTCCATAACCATCAAACCCCTCTGCCCTGCCATTTTCTCTGGCCATAGGATTCACAAAATAACCACAAGTGTGTTGCCATAGAGGACAACAGCAATAATGAGTGAGGACCAAGTGATTAGCAATGTTAGTTTTAAGACACTGCTGTAATTCTCCTCATTTTTTGAAAGGCAGCATGAGGATTGCCCTCACAGCTAAGCATGCTTTGAGTGGAAGAAGTTAAAACAAATTTTAACTTTAGCTAAGAGAGCCCTGCACTTCAAACGAGCTTCCAACAGTTGCATAGCAACAGCAGCACCCGCTTTTTATGTTTCTGTTCCGGTGACGCCGGCTACATCCAGAGAGGTCAACTGGACACAAGAGCTCCTCAGAGCTAATAATTAAAGTGTGGTTGGCCCCTGCAATGGAGTCCAGACAATTAGTGGGTCTGAACTGGCTTGGTACAGCTCAACTGGAATATTCTGCCAATATGGCTAAGCCGGACAATTACTGCAATGGTCTGCTCCATAGTTTGAATAACACACTAGAAGAACTTCGGAGTTCAATTCTATAACACCTAAAAGTCTGAAGAAAGGAAACGGACACCAGAGGGTCTTACCATCACATCTTTTGCAGAATTGATACTTGCAACTCAGAGTGTTCAAACTGGGTAAGATCTGCAGAGCCAAGCCAAAAAAGAAAGAAAAAAAAAAAAAAAAGATCACTGGACAGGGGTTGTTCGTTTTTTTTTTCTGCCATTTTATTTCATAGTATTGTGTAGCGTTTTTGTTGCAGCAGTAATCGGGGGTAATTTTTTGGTTTGGGTCCAGGTCTGTCCCTGCTCTGCTCCAAATTAGCAGCAGGTTGTGCAATGATAGAGGCAATAATTGTACAAAATGGAGCTCCATTATTCTCTATAGTTTTTATTTCTGCAAAAAGGGGTTGTGGCTCTCACTCCGTCTCCCCTGAACATTTTCCCTCTGACGTGGCCTTTCACTGCACAAGCCCTGCACAGTCCTGTGTAGCTAATACCTACAATAATCTGTTTAACTCTTTGCAGTCCTGCGGTGTGAGTGCTGAGTGCCTTCGTCGGCGTCAGACAGCAGATCCACCTCTCTCGCCGATCTGCCAAATCACTTTCGCTCTCTCATCTGATGAATTCACTCCCATTCTCTCTCGCTCTTTCAAACACAAACCCCCTTCTCATTTAACTAACTGGCTCCGTTTTAAACACTGTCTCGCTGTCTCTCCACATGCTTTCGCTGTTTGAATTCGCAGAGCTCCAATTAGTGGGAATGGGATGCTCTTCTGTCGTGGCCCCAATTTAGGATTTAGACTGATAAGCAGAATGCTTCTTTGCATAAAAACTTTGCCTTGTGCAGCATTAATGAACTACCCTCCAACCTCCTTGTTTCATTAAACACGTTCAGACAGGATAATGAAATTCACTGAAATCACAGGTGGTCCAGATACTGTACATTTTGTGTAAGGTTAAGGTTTTACATCACCTACTACTAATGTGCTGCAGAAAGGTCTGTACACTAATAACTAAATAGTTCCATCTCCTTATGTTCTGACATTTTGCTCTGTTCCAACAACACAACTATAAGTTTGTACCCTAAATGCACTCAAAACTTTTCTCTACTAGTGTTTGAATTTTTTTTTTTAATAGGAGGACAATTGTCACACTAAAACAGGAAGAAGAAAACGGATAAATAACCTGTCCGTACCAAAATATTTCAGGAATTTTATGCTGAAATTTAAAGATTTACCAATTTGACACAAGGCAGATGCATCAATGCATCAATCCTTTCTCTCACGATGCCAACTCCAATATCTACTCTTTAGGTATAGGCCAGAGTATGTGGCTCAAATCATACAGGTTTAAAATTAAAGGCAATCATGACAATTTGTACAAAATCACTGCATGATGAGTCACATATACGTAACTCTCCATGGACAGATAACCTTCCAGTCTTTGTCAAGCATCCCAAAACTGTAGTTCTTTAGGCGCTGGTGTGGCTGATGTTTGTCCTTTTGCTTGGTCTGTTTACAGTGGATGATATTTTCCCTGGCAAAAGAGATTTCAGCAACACTGCACTGGAGTCCTGCTGAGAGTTTTATCTCATGCTATGTTTTACTTTTAGTAAGTACGCAAAATGAAAAAGGAAGAAGAGAATTTGCTTTCGATTTGCTGTCCTGCATATCAATTGTTTTGTACTTTTTCTTTTTCAACTCTCATTTAATGCTGTAGCCAGAAGAGGGGTAGCTTAGTTTAGCATGTAGACTGGAAACACAGGGAAACAGCTAGCCCGCCTCTGTCCAAAGGTAACAAATTTAAAATTTCTCAAATTTTGGGTTGCACACAGACGTCCCCACAGGGTCCACGTGGACCCTCGCGGACTTGACGTCAAAATTATGAACTGGCCTTAAGAGGTCTGTAATTAAGGCGCCATATCTCGAACTCTGCACAAAAACAGAAGTGGGGTTTTTAGGGGGTTTATGTGCTGGACTACTTCTTGGCCAGGTGCAGTGATTCCTGGAGGGTTTTTTTTTACCTTTGGACAGAGCCAGGAAATCTGTTTTCCCCCGCTGCCAGTCTTTATTCTAAGCTAAGCTAACCATCTTCTAGCTGTACCTCCATATACATGAGTATGTTATGCTGTAGATCTCATCTAACTCTCATCAAGAAAGTGAAAAAGTGTATTTCCCACAATGTCAAGCCATTCCTTTTTCACTTCTTTATGTTCCAGAAATTGGGTGAAAGAAGTATCTCGTGGTCAGTTTGAGGTATAACTGACCATATTGTGGACAGCAGGCACCCACTTTGTGGAGCTCAGCAGGGCTGCTGCTGCTGGAAACAGATGTGACTGCTACCAATCCTCTTTTCGCAGGCAACAAGCCATATTGACAGACTTAATTTTTAGTCCTTTAAGGCTATTTTCCCTCTCCTTATCCTCTTGTTTCGCTCTCGCTTGACTCTTCTCTTGATTTCTCTCTCATTTGCTCCTCTTCCTCATCTTCCCATCTGAATAAACAAATACTGAGATGGGCAGAGGAAGAAAGGACACAGGGGGAGACGGAGGGAGGAGAGAAGAAACTAGGGCACTCTAACCTGGATGCATCATCCAAAGCAATTTGCTCAGATGGAGAGCGATGCAGAGAGGAGGAGGAAAACAAGGAGCTTAAGAGCATCTCTGCTAAAGAGGGAATGGCTTAGAGAAAACAAGCAGAATGGACTGACAAGCTGAGCTACTGAGAGGGAGGGAGACAGAGCGGGAGAGACAAGGAGAAAGAGAAAGTGGTGGCAAAATGACAAAATGGACAGGGTGAGCTGAGGGTGAGAGAGAGGCAATGGTGGAAAATTAGGCTGCCGAGCGACAGAGAGAGATGAAGACCACAACCCCCAATTTACCTCTTTACTGAAAAACTAAATGATAGTTTAACAGAGAAACACTCACAGGAAAAGCTAACAACAACTACAGTTGTGTACACTAACAATGATGCTTTCAGTCACTTGCTATTTTACTTTGGTGTTTGGAGTTTGGTGTTTTAATATCTCTGTATGGTGGGTTATTTTCAAGGGTAAACCAGTTAATAAACGACAAATCAAAACATCAAAACAGATTTTAACCCAGAGCTTCTTTGCAATTAGACCTGAAGTGATTTGTCAATTGAAAGAAAATCTGGATAATTTACCAACTGCTAATACATTTATCACTCAAATATGCCAAACCCTCTTGGTTTCAGCTTCTCAATCACGCTGTCTCTCTTTGTTTTTAAGTACTGTAAATTGAATGTCTTTAGTTTTTGAACTATTCAAACTCAGACGAAACGAACAATCTAAAGAAGTGACCTCGGGCTCTGAGATGCTGTGAAGTAATTTTCAACATTTTCTGAAATGTTACAGATTTAATGGTATATCTAATAATCGAAATTTAATCAAGAGGTTAATCTATAATGAGGATAATCATTAGATACAGAAATGCAAATACAAAACACTGCAACAAAGATGGCTCATATCATCGTTAAAACCAGCTAGAGGCATTTATCAGCTATGAAAGAGATCTGGCAGTTAGTTTTTAAATAAACAAGAGATGATTCAAGCCAGAAGCAGACTAAATGATTTTTGTCCTTCGAGATGGTCACTATCTTGGATTAGGTCACCTTCATACCTAGAGATATGTCAGACTATATGTTCAACCTTGACCAATCACAGCTAGTAGTCTTTCACAGCCTGCATGACAAAGTGGCGTGGCCAGAGGCAGACTTCTGGGATCAGGAACATTAATTAACCATGGAGTCTGCCCCGTCACAGTCCAGGCTACAGATGTCAAACTAGGTGAAAGAAGGGAAAAATTTCTCACATGCCAGTCTCTCCATTGTGGCCTCGTGAGATGCAGTGGAAGCAGATTTGGTTGTCTCAACTATGACACACTACACTAGGGAACAAAACAAACTGTCGCTGCCCCACATCATTTTGATTCCTGATAATCCCTCATCAGGCCATTAATGAGCTGTGTAGTCTGATATCAGCATGACAGAGCTTCAAAGAGGCCAAGCCATCTGTGCCCAAACTGGTGCGACTGACTAAAAAAGTCGTGCCAACATTTAAACAAACAAACTGTAGAGACAAAGAGGAGCAGAGGACACGACTTAAAAACTTCAAATCACACAGTACAGTACGGTGAAAGATGTTGCTAACTCACTTCTGATCCGATTATGACTTATGTCCGATTTTAGAGGCGCTTCAGTGGATTCAAGGTGAAAACACTTTTTTCATAAACAATTCATAGGCAGCACTGTAGAGATCACTGTTATGGCCTTTTACAAACTGACACACACTTAGGGAAGAGAGATAAGAGGAAGAGAGTGGGGAGGGTGGATCAGGTGCAGCTCTAGAAGGTAAAATGAGCAGCATTGAGAGGAAAACTAGCGTCCTCTAACAAAAAGAGGTTGAAAATGGAAAGCGTGGGGTTACCGGAAAGTCACTGGACACAGCCACATCAAGCAGGGATGATGCCATAAACTCGGGAGGCAGGGTTGGATCAAGAGTGATGCCAGTCTGAGCCGCTCTGCGTCAAAATGTCAACTAGTTTAAACACGGATTTGCAGTGAGACCCTTATAGGCCGCATTGATTTTGTTGGGGATTTTATTTAGCCAGAGTTTCCCCCAAATCAATTGGGAATGTGACAGATGAACAAATGCACAAAAGAAGTCTGAAAAGTAGTCCAGTGATGATGAAATGGGGCATAGGGAGGAAAAAAGATAAACTGCAGAAGTGGCCACATAAGGAGAGAGAGATTAAGGAGCCACGCTCGAAGATGAGATGGAGGCAGGTACTGAAAGGAGGAGGCGCAGAGGAAGATGAAAAGATGAAGCAAGGGTGGAAAGAACTGAAGTCAGAGGGGTTAAAGATGAGGTGGAAGTAGAGATTGTTAAGAGGCGAATGAGTGAAAAACAGATTAACTCAGGCGGCAGAAGTAGGTAAACGTGAGGGGGGATGGGGGGTTAAAGGTACAGAAGTTGGAATAAGGGGGGGAAAGCCAAAAAGTGAGACACTGAGGAGGAGATGAGCTGGATGAAAACACACAGGATGGTAGAGGAGATGGCAGTGGAGGGAGGGAGGGAGGGAGGGGAGACACTTAAGACAGGAGGGAGAGAAGGAGGAAAAGGGGGCACAGCGACGAGAGGAGAAAGAGGAGGACGGGGGGATGGCTCCTCAGGGATAGGCCATTAATAATCCATTGAGCCTTAAGTACTCCTATTGAGGGAGAAAATTGCTCCTGTGAGCCTGAAAGCAGCCACCATGCTCATCCTCCCGCTGCCCTCCTCTATATCTCCCCCTTCATTCCTCTGCCTCTTTTAAACACGGTGTCTCTTGTTTGTTGTGTGTTTTATGGCATCGGGAGTTCTCACTGATTTGTACTGTTCCTCAAAATTTTAAAGTAAAAAAAATCGTAGCCACAATCTGTGTCAGACTCTACAATAACAATTTGGAGGCATGCCTGGTTGTGTGATGAACACCTGATGAGTTTAAAAAATAAATTACTAAAAAACACACACACACACACACACACACACACACACACACACACACACACACACACACACACACACACACACACACACAAAGAGCAATATGTCACCAGCTCACATCATCCATCTGCACCAATCTCATGTTTTGCATGTTTTTCCTTGTTTTATTCCGCACTGACATGTGGCATCAGCCCGGGTATTCGACATCGTGTCATCCTGTATTCCAAGTGCCTTTCTGGAGCTTTCAAAACGTAGCATTTGATCTTCCCGAGGAGGTCTAGTTTGCCCGGTTTGTCACGGAACTGTCGTCGTCGTTGATATCATACAGTTTTACTCCAGTTGGATGCTTCGTTGACTTTGGTTCAATGAGCAGTCACACTGTGAGAACGGGGCGCTGTGAGAATTTTGAGGCAGGCGTGCTTTGGCAGCCAAAAGGTCTGAATTGGTCAGTTAGTCGGTGAGTATTCATCCATGTCCATCACAATGGGATTTACCACCTTTTTATAAACAGTGCATTTACATGCAGACAAGTAACCAGGTTACAGTCAGCTCTCTCCAGAAAGCCGATTTCCTAAACATCCTGAAAACAAGAAACCCTTTTTTCCGTGATCGGAGGAGCGGGTTAGGAAAACCCGATTTCCACAGCCACAGATTTCTCTCGGACAAAGCCGATTTCTTGGCCATGTATGCAGTTAACTGAGTTTCCAAGAGGCTTTTTCCATGTACCCATGTGCATTGAAAGGTTCCAGACAAGGAAAACAAGACATCAGACAGGGAAGGTATCGGATCAGCTGGATGAAAGAAGAGGCGATTTCGTGTAGCAATGCATTTTCAGTTTTAAAATAATTCCAATCAAAGTCCAGCTAAAACTGAAGCTAACACAAAATAGCCTCAAGTAGTCCAACAACGTTGGTTTCCACCAACTGAACATTTGACTATTTGTTAAAATTCAGGAGTCAGTGTCTTCTCTCACTAAAAGCTAAAATAAGACAGCCGTGCTTCCAAAGTAACGTCTGCAGGGCACAAATCTGATTACTAGCCTGCTACATGGATTTGCAGTTGCACGTTACTATAGCGCATTTAAAATGTCCCCCGATTACCCGCGCATCATCATGTCACTGAGTAACCGGGTCTCTTGAGTGCAGGTAAAGGTACTGACTGGTCAGAAAAGATTTCAACACTTTTCTCTCACAATTTTCAACTTTCATCTCAGGCAGCCCAAATGTGCACGGTACATATGGGTCTTTACTGTCTCTTATCTTCTTTTCTCACACTACCTTCCTCTTTTTTTCTGGCAAAAAAAAACAATGAAGACAGAGGAAGATAAATGACTGAGACAAACAGGAACAGGGAAAAGATGGATAGAATGAGGTTAACCCGGTAAGTCTAAGGACAGACAAACACAGTGCTACGTTCCCAATCAAGAGACAAGTAAATTTCAAGAAACCTTAAGAAATGTTGGGAAAAAAAAGAGCAATATTTCATGTTTTCACCTGAAGAAAAAAACAAAATGAAATCCACTTGGCAACACTTTGATAAAGTGTTAAAGTCATACCCTGATATTGCCATGTAAAAACGAGGCTCTTATGTCTGTTACATGTCTAAGGGATGACGTGGTTCGCATTTCTGGTTTCTTTCGAACACAGAAAAGAAGAACTTGTTGACATGAGCAGTCATAGTCACCATGGCTGAACAAAGGAAAGCTCCACCCACAGGAACTCAAACTTCAACAACAAAGAAATCTGGGGATTAGGACGCCACAGTACCGCCCACAGTTTGACTGACAGGTGAAGTGCTGCGCAGAAATACTACAGCGATGAACACCGAGCACCAAAGCTGGTGACAAAATCGAAAAGAGCACTGAAATTCATGATGTGACAGCTGCATTCTCACTGCACAAACAAACCAACGTGGTGTTGCAGTCTTGATTTTGTTTCCATGTTTTGTTTTGTTTTGTTTTGTTTTTTTATTTAAGACGTCATAATTCACATTAAGGCCAAGAGATAGAGAGAGACCGAAAATGGAAGAAAGATATGTGTAAAGTCGTTGCTCTGCAAGTCTCTGGCTGGTGACAATAATGAATTCATGAAAACACTGACAAACCGCTGCACAGAGAGCCAGCGGCAGTCACAGAGGCTGAGACAGACAAAGACAGAATACAGAAAGAACGACAGAGAGAGCTAAAGATGAGAAAATGAATGGGTGAGATGACAGGGAGGAGCGAGGATGAGAGATAGAATAAGAATGAGATAGAAAAAGGGAGACAGGGCAAAAATGAATGAAGTAAAAAGAAGAGGAAGAGCAAGGGCCAGAGTGGAAGGCAGATAGGGAGACAGAGATAAAACACAAGGGATGGCAAATTAATGAGGGACACGAAAGGGAGGGGGGAAAAAAGGAGTGAATGAGAATAAAGTGGACTGAGGGAGAAGGGTGAAAATGAGTGAATCAATAAAACAAAAGGGAGGGAATGGGGCCTGTAAAGAGAAGGCAAAATGGAGGAGAGGAGAAAAGGAGGTAAAGAGGGTCAGAGGCCATAAAGAGTCTGGAAGACAGAGAGATAGAGATGGAGACGGAGAAAAAGAGAAAGCAGATTTGACAGGTGAAAGGGAAAAGAAAAAAGAGCATATAGAATGAGGACGAACAGAGTCCGGGGCCTAAGCCAGCCAGGCGTTGCCTCAGGCAATGCCATTGTGTGTGTGCGTGTGTGTGCGTGAGTGTGTGTGCGCGCATGCACGCAGTATTTACACTCAGGGGAAGGTATTTGCAGCGCAAGAAAATGTAGTTGGTGGACGAATGCCCAGTTACTCGCCTCCCTTTGGTTTTCTTCCATTCCTTTGTCACTCTGTCCCTCGATCCCCCATCTCCTTCTCTATTGTTGTCTACATTTAGAAAAGTGTAATCC
Source organism: Xiphias gladius (assembly GCF_016859285.1). Lineage (NCBI taxonomy): Eukaryota > Metazoa > Chordata > Actinopteri > Istiophoriformes > Xiphiidae > Xiphias > Xiphias gladius. The sequence goes on from NC_053423.1 coordinate 22,225,649, forward strand.
TGTTTCAGTAAGAAGGCTACAAAACACGCTGTAGGGACATCCGAAAAGGGAGATGTTTATTTACGTCCAACAACATCGTCATTTTATTGAGTACCTTTTAACCACGTGAAGTCCAGATCGCATCATTTTCATGCATTTGAAAGTTGCATCTTTATGAGCAGTTTTAGAGAGAACATGAAACCCCGAACCCAAGATATTTCGATGCATTCATGGCTGCCAAATGTACTGCATATTGTACTGTCTCCCTGAAAAAATGGCCCATGTTTGAAAAAAAAAAAAAAAAAATGCCAGGGGTTATATTGGAAATTCAGAGTTCAGATAGAGGAATAGATTCAAGAGTGTGAAGGCTTACAAGATGACAAAACACTGCACGGTGGTTTATAACGTAATGAGGAGGGATTTTACTGCTGTAGGAAATTATGATGGCAGCAACAATTTTTTTTTTCTTTCGCCATAACGATCACCGAGTTGAAAAGTAGATATTCAGAGTTTACGTTACGAAGTAATCTAAAGGAAATGTGGGCTTGCACGCATGTGATAGGCCAACTCCGCACCTTGCCGGATGACACTGCATTGTGTTCTGGCAAAAGTTGAGCCAGGTTCCACGTTTTTTGCCAGATAATCCTGCTTTTTCTGCCGGAGCTCTCTATATTGGCGCACACTGTATCAACCGAGCGCAGGGCTAATGTGGGTTAGACTTGAATCGGTTCATCTTCGAGTGTGAGGTAAGTGAAATCTCACTGAGGTCAACTCCAAGTCAAATCCTCATATTTGAGACCTTCGTCTGACTGGACACAGCAGTAACCAAAACAACTTCTCAAACAAAACCATATTAGTGTTTTGCTTTACACCACATTTCCCTTTCTGCAGACACTGATATATATCATTTTTGCATTGCTTTCGCAGTTGCTTTAGCCTCTGACCTCAAAACGCAGACTTCACATCTTAAAGGAAAGCATATCCAACATGCACAAGAATTCAACATTACTGACTTATATTTCTCACCAGTGGGCAGGCTACATATGTTCCCAAACTGCATGAATCAATGCCAGTTTTGCTAATCCTTCTCATACCGCATCAACTACTGGCCAAGTTGTGACTCAGTGGCTTTGAGTCAGGAACAAACTGGAGCCTAACCAACTGTGAAATGACTTTTCACGTATTTAATCCCCAACTCCTGCAGATTACACTTTTCCCTGATCATATTTCTGCTCTTGGCCATCATCACATTCTGAGATGTCTGATATAATCGCTTACTTTCTGACTCATCTTAGACACTGAATCCAAACGGTGCAATGTCATAGCCTGATCCATGTTTTCATTGGCCTGCATACTGCGTAGCGTGTTCCAAGCTTTAGCCAACGTGGCTGACAATGTGCAGTTTAGATGCCCAGACAACTGTTTACATTAAACACAGTATCTTGACCATAGGCTTGGAAACCCTCATGGGCTTAATATACAGACAGGAGATCTCTACAATTGATTGGTTAATATTTGTTAATTTGGTTAATTTAAAAAAAATAAAGTAGAGAAATGATCAGAATGTCTAGTATATAATCCATTTGGAGCTTAATCCATGCCCTTGAAAAGAAAATACAAAAAATGCCACACTGTACACAAAAATATATGAAAACTTGATCATGCTCTAATTGCTGTCACCATGAGAATTTGGCTTTCTTTACTCTATATATTTGCTAAAATAACCTGCTTCATCCCTTCCTAATTTGTTTCATTTTCCACCAGTAAACACAGAAATGTCAAGTTGGGTGTCCAATTTCACAACCTTAAGAAAGAATCTTACAGTATACCCAATGAGATGCTGAACGCCACATTAGCAACTCGCTGTGCTCATTGAGCCGTTCACGGGAAATAAAAAACTCAAATCCTGCCAGTGTATCACTCTACCCACTGAGCATCACAGCTCCATGTTCACAGTGAGAATTACAATCCCAGAACAGCCACACAGTTTATGAAATAACACTAATCTGCTAATGCTATCGCACCATGTTGCCAATACTTGTAATACTATTGTTGCCCGTGGCCTGCACTTTGTGGCGCACGCAGAGTACTCAGGTCTCCTGCAATCCCCCCCCGTCTTCCCTCTCCCTCTCAATCGCTTCCTCCGCTCCCCTTTTTCCCCTGCAGCTTCCAAAGGAGAAAAACAACGCCGGCACGCGTTGCTGCCGAGCTCACGTCCAGCCATGACAAACACAGCTAGCCGAAATCCACGGCAAGGCGGGCAGGCATGCAGGCAGCCAGAGGGAGAAAGACTGAGGACTAGAGAGGAAACTGTGGAAAAAATAAATATGGATGACTGAAGCCTGGGGGCCTCTGAAGGGCTGTTGGTAAATAGAGGGTTCGGGGGGGGGGGGTCCTGCCCCCTCCCCCCCCCCGTATCACTCCTCTCTGTCGTCTCTAAAGCATGCACCAGCGCTCTCCATGCACAGCAGCAATGTGCAGCCGCATGATAAACCGGCCAGGCGGGGAAGAACAAACTGCACACACAAAGAGCAAACTCACACACATTCCAGATACATATCTGTTTATCTTTACATGCTGTTTCTATTCTACAAGTCACTGCTCTCTCTTCTCCCCCCTCCTCATTGTCCTATCTTTCCCTCCATCCTCGCTTCCGTTTTCTCTCTGACGGCTCCAACTGAGCTGCTTCAGTCTGCTTTTTCCGCTCTTTCTCCACTGCGCACCAGCTGAGGAGTTAACTCACGAGCGTGATCACGGTCCGTGTTGATCTCTCGGCATGCCGAGCTCCCCATGACATCATAATGGGTTCGAAGGCAGGTCACGACCTGTGGTGCGTGTCATCCGTTTTCTCTCCTAATCTTTCTCTCTTTTTTTTCTTAAACGACTGAGGGATTTTTTTCACTTTCAATTTAAGCTAAAAATGACCATAAAAATACATCAGCTCCTTTTCACATATGCCTACGAGCTCAGAATCCCTCTATGCACAAAGTCACGCACAAATTACTATCAGCTACCACCCCCTGCGCCCACACACACTCTCTAATCCACTTCACACACACACACGCCTGACCCAGTTTTGACCTGCCCTGACCCCTATTTGTTTTATATCGTTGTCTCCCTGTTTTAAATCTTCCAGACCAACTCCAAATAGCAGACCACCCTGCCATAAATCCTCTCTGAAAAGGATCAAATGTCAATGAAGTGCTACATGAAAGTGTACGAAGGGTCGCCCACATTGAATCCCTCAACTAAACAGTGACATAGAAATGGAGCTCCATCACAACCCACTACCGACCTCGCTGATGAAGTGCGCGTTACGTGGTACGCGTTCGGCGCCGCCGAGGTGAAGCCGGCAGATAAAGTAGTGGAAAATGGCAGCAGAGCGAGGTATAAAGTGTGTAGTGTCGGACGGCATTTTTCACAAAGTGACACACGAGACCTCTCAGCTCGACTCAGGCAGCCAAGAAAATTCTCCTCTATGATGTAGTGCTCCACCACAGCCCCCTCACACACACTCCTCGGCGGTTGATGGGTTCATCTATCATTCCTTAAAACCGTGAAAAACGCCATTATGGAGCAGCCTGAGGTGCCACACGTGCAGCCAGGTTACATTTTTCAGGGGCCAGTTGGTGAACTTTGGTTAAAATGGCTATTAGAGATGTACAAATTGCCACCCAGTCTGAAAAGACACAAAAATATAACGGCTACAATTTAGCAAATACTCAGTTTTTTGGTTGACACTTTTTGGGCAGACAGAGAGGCAGACCCAGCTATTATTGGAAACAGACCAGAGAACTGACGCTTGAGAGAAAGTTTTCTGGTTTGTTTTGAGGTCACGGTTTTCTAGTCTTAGAAGTGACCGAAACAGGAATATCATTTTAAAATGGATGATCTTACGGCACCTCAAGGTGCGGGCTAGTCCAACTTAGTGAATTAATGTGAGTGCATCCGTGGATTAGAGTAGTAGATTATTAGATCTGAATCAATTTGAAACTGTGTCCCGTGGAGACCATGCAGTATATACACCGAACACCATACTAGCACTGGGAAAGTGGTCTCGGAGTTTTGGACCCCACTGTCATTTTTTAAAGATATATATATCTATATATGTATAAATATACAGATATATATAAATATAGAGAGAGAGCTGCCCATTCCCATGGTTGAGTGGTTAAATACCAGCTATTGTTCATTGGCCTGGGAGCCCAATCATTTCCTAGTTAGTATCTTGATGTGCCACCGGTCCGTCTACAAAGAGTAACATTATGATTCATAATCATGTTTGTCCTTCATTGTGGCACTGGCAGGAAACATCCTGCTTACTGCGCAAGCAGATTCTATTCAGCGTTTATAATAAGCTAGCTGGAGGAAAAGGTCAGGAAATCTACAGGGTATTTTGTCTCAAAATCCAAAGCAAGAGGGGGAAAAAAAAAAAAAAAAAAACAATCTAACAGAAGTAACTAGAGATTTATTCCTAGATTTTTTTTTGTCATCACAAAGCTGTGAAGAGAGAGAGATGGAGCGAGTGTTCACCTGGAAATCTTTACATTTAGCCTCGACTACCCTGCCGGCAAAGCTCCACCATCATTACCGTGCTTATTTTAATTCACTTAAATATCTTACTCTTCTCTCTCTCCGTTTCCATCTCTTTCGACCCTATTATCTCTTCCCTTTTGAATTTTTTTTTGCTACTCCCTGGTGAATTAGGAAAGCAGTTCAACCTCCTGGCCAATAGGACCAGCCCGGGCATGAACAATGAACTGTTTTCCCTGTTTTAGATGTTGCCTTATCTCCACCAACACTGCAAAACAACAAAAGCAGCATGCAAACAGCAAGGCTGGGGGCTGCTTTTTGTGTTTTTTTGTGCGAGAGCTACACTATCTTCTTTATGTACTATAATAAGTAAGTCTTTCTATTGAAAGCTCTGCGCAGAAATGTCCCTCACAGAAAAGTGAGACAACAATCATATAGCAAGGCTTTTTAGCTTAGAGAGTGTGTGTGTGTGTGTGTGTGTGTGTGTGTGTGTGTGTGTGTGTGTGTGTGTGTGTGTGTGTGTGTGTGTGTGTGTTACAATGCTCTCATAAGCATGTGGGGATGGGATGGCGATGATTCACTCTGCCTATTTCTCCTTAAAGCTTTTCCACCTACCCCTCCACTGCCATTTCCCTCACCTTCATCTTTTTTCTTCTCCTCTTCCATTCTGTCTAGTGTTTTTCCCTTCCCAAGCACGCGATCTCTTTTCTACCTCCTATAGATGACTTCTACCTCCTTCTACCTGTAGATGACTACATCTTTCTTCTCTTTTTCACTTTTCTCCCTCCTTTCACCCATCCTCTCCATCTTTTTCTAGTCTCTGTTTCAATCCCTTCCTCCTGCATCTCTTTATTCCTCCATTACTCCTCTCTCTCCGATCGCAGCTCATGATAAATAGCCCTTCCTTGACCCGTCACCACCTCCCAGCCACTGAGGGTAGTGGCAAAGCTCGTCCCCGCGAGGAATCATTTCCTTATGTGTGTGCAAACCTGTCTTACATGCATCTCTGTGTGCGTCTTTTACACACCAGATACACTTACAGACCTGCGCGTATGGACGTTCGTGAGTGTTTCGGTGCTCGCTCACATCGTCACGTGTCTATCAGTAGCCACGCCAGCCTCATCACCCCACATGAACACTCCACTCTTCTATCTCAACTGGTGCCAAATCAGATTCCAGGCGACAATTAACTCTCCGACCCAGAGGGCGGTCATCTAGAAGAAAACAAACACACCTGCTACAGCCAGGGGGACTGTGGAGGAATGACATATGCGCCCGCCTGTCAGACAGGTCCGGCAGGGCTTGATAGCCTGGGTTGCGTTGCGGCACCACCTGTCCATTATGTCCAAGCGAACCTTGTACTACTTAGCTAGTGAGTGTTTGCTTCCCTTCCAGGGTTTAACAGGCTGGAGATTTGCAGAAATGAAAAGTAAATAAATGTTGTAACTATTTATATTGAAATATTTATCTGTAATTACTTCAGAAAGGGTTTGAAGTGCATCCTTGTCCGTTTTCAGCCTAGGCCTTCTTATGTAATCAAACATCCCATTCACACCTGGAAGCTGCTCCCTGCAACCACAGCTTCCTTCCACCCAGCTACAGAAGGTTGAGTGCTTTGCCAAAGGTAATTTGATGGTAATTGTTCAAGGCAGGCTTTTGTCAAACTGCCAGTACATTCAAGTCAATTAGAAGCGGCCTCAAGGTGGACGGAAAGCCTCGGAGTCAGACTCAGAGCCTAGAGCCTTTTAATGAAAAGAGAAGCACTGTGCTCTCTGCCAACAGTTGAACTTTTTAGATCACAAGGTGTCAGCTGTCTTTTATTGTAGGGACTACCAGTTATTGACACTGCAGCTGTTACTGCATCACTATACGTCAGTTAAAAAGTCAGCTCACCAAAATTATTACAAAGTCATATTTTTTTTTTCCACTTTCCTTCTGTGGATTTTGTTTTAATTTCCTCTTTCATCTCTGTGGTTTCCGTTTAAACAAAAAAGAAAAAGACTGTTGTGACCAGTTCACCAAATGAGTGGTTGTTTTGTTTGTATAATTTTTGAGGCCTAAAGAGGTAAAATCTAGTAATTTAAAGGAGAAAAGGCAAATATTGGGGTTTTTTAATCATAGGCAACCTCTCAGATTTATCATGTAAGCCCCTGTTTGGACCCTCAGGTTGGGTACCACTACTTTAGATTGGAGTTAATTAATTTTGTTTCTTCATCTGGCCATCTATTTTCTGATTTACCCCTTTTCCAGGAACCGGGTCATGTATAAACAGTGAATGTAAGTATTCTTTACTTTCCGAGTCCTGCAGTTTTCATAATGTTAATTCATACTGGGAACAGTCAATACCAACAATTATAATTACATTATCACACTCTGGGTTCGGTAGCGTGTGTTTTTCAGTCTTGGTAGAAAAAAAAACAAAAAAAAAACACCCATGTTCAATCGACCTTTTCTGAAAAAATAAAGGTCAAATGTGTTTTATATGATAATTTGTCCATTAAAACCCCCAACACTTAATTACCAAAACACCTTTAGAGCTGTTGGAATTTGCTCTTTAGGGCTGCAGCGCTTTAAATTGCGCTCCTGTTCTTGTACGAACAAACAAGCTTTTGTGTGACATTTCCAAGCAGTCGATAATTAGGTTTATTGTGATATTTTAGCTTGTATAAGCATGCTGCTGGATTCAAAGTAATGAGAATCTCTGCCTTAACACACAACCTTCTGTGCACTTAGAGCACTAGCGGCCCTGTTTCGCCTCTATGAAAATCAATTGAGCATGGCCTGATACTATTTAGAAAAGCAGATGGCATCACTAAATGCTAAGCAGGAACCAATTTGTTCGTTTCATATCAACAATGTCAAAAGTACATTACCCATTGTGTCATTCATATTCACACAGCCACTGCACAAGGTACAGTGTACATTTATGTAGCCATCCTAAACCTATTCACATGAGCAATTTTACCTGCATTAGGGAAAGAGACTGTGACAAATGGAAATGTGGGCAAACAAGCTGAGGTACAAAGACCAACTGTAATGTAAAAATTCAAAGACAGTGGAGAATCAGATTGTGAAAGAACTCGTGGATTTTGCATGTCAAACGATGTCTAGGTCTCCAGGTTAAAACCAGGTTAAAAAGTAGGTTGAAAAGTCAAAATTATTAGACTTAGTCACTATATTTCAATGTGTCCGGTTAGATCCTGCTTTACAATGAATACAGCTATTTAAATTCTGTTGAACCTGAGACACTGTTAAAAAGTAAATATGTATAACTTAGAGGCTTGGTTCTCGTTGGTTTTTCATCTTCACATTATCAATCAGTGGTTACTGAGCAGTGAGTCCAGGACTCCCCGGTGCAATGCTGAAACAGTAACGATCTCCCTTCTTTCGATAGGTAGCATCATGGTACCACTTAGCGATATTAAGGACTTGATTCATTTGTCTTGGCTTTTTGAGCAGCCAGGGGAGCTGGAAGCACTGCTCTGAAAAGTCAGTTCAACTGCAGCTGCTCCAGTGCAGCTAGTAAAACTGGGAACAGGCCTAACGATTACTGAACCCTACAAAGACCCAAACAGAGCTGTATCAATAAACATAAACTACCAATAAACAATCTGACTTGCTCATTTATGCTGCAGTTTGCCCAAATAAGACATGGAAACTGATGACAGCACCAAAATGTGGTGAATTCGTGGATAAAGAGACGTTGGCAATAAGAACCTTAAACTCTGCATAAAGAGTGAGTGGGTGAGCTTGTTAAGAATAGGGAAAACTCCAACTGGCATCTTTCTCTATGCTAAAAATCTTTATAAACTGGACTATAAAAAAATAAAAATAAATCATACTATCACAGCATACAGCACTATTTTCCCATGAAATGGAATGATTAAAAAGATTTCCCCAACCCATAACCGTAACATCCACAGTCCCGACTCCTGTCGAAAACCTCAAATATGTTTCTAAATACACTAAACAGGAAAGACAAGCAGCTAACAGACCTCGGGGCAAATGATTAGGTTCCTTAAAATCCCAAAGAGTATGATATTATCTCCCAACTGTCCCTACTCCCAGACCAGAACAGACCTGCTCCAATCAGGCATTACGCTCAAATAAGAGCTCCATTTAAGTCATGACTTCGGTAAAATAATGTGCCCATTAAATAGTCCCTCTTTTCTGTATGATTTAGTAAGGCTAAATGATATACCGTTGCTGTTGCAAAGAACAGGCCTTGCTGCACTGGTCTCACTACAGCCTCAATCTTTCTTCTCCATCTCCAGCTGTTCTATGATTAAAGCCTTACACTGGAACAAACCAAACTCAACTTAGTTTTAGATCCCATTTTAACATTTCAGAAGCACAGTATTTAAATATAGAACAAACAAGAGTTACTCTCATTTCCGATACACGCCGACCTGAACTCCTATAGCACTGGAATTAACTCAGAACACTTGGCGGAAGATTGAATAACTTTGATGATTTTCAGTAGTGCTGACTATGGACAGCTGATGAAACAGAATCCGCAACTATGAACGTTTAACCGTGCAGACAGGCTTATTATTGCTGCTCAAACTTGGCTCCTGTGGCATTAAAGGGGCGACACACAACAGCACTGAAGAGCGTTGGCATAACTCAGAAGTAAGCACAACTTCCCATTTGCTGTAACAAGTTTTTGCGTTTTTGATCAAGGATTCTGTTTCTTGGACTTTGTTCTTCATTCTTCATTGCAAGGCAGCTTCTCAGCAGACACGAACAAGAGCAGTGACGGCCCTGTCTTGTAAGAGACGGCACAAACACGCTTGTGTTTACGTCTCAGCATGTGGGCGAACTCAAACATATAGATTTTTCTTTTTTTTCCAGCAAACCCAGTGATAGAGTGATAAGTGGCCACCAGTATTACTTGAAGGTACGCATGATGCTACTGTAGGTTCACTTCCTATCACAGTAAAGTGGATCAAGAAAAAGTGACTTTGCTAAAGTTTACACAGAATGCACAGTTCAGCTTTAAAGCTGCTGCAGACATAATCCTGGTGTCCTACCATCACTTCGCACACTTCACGTTAACGTGTAGATTTCAGTGTTTGCATTCTCATCACAGGCAGAGTTGACCAAGAGACCAATCTAACATAATTATGTATTCTTTCACACAGAAGAGCTAAATTTCGGTGTCTTCTTCATCTTCTCTGGTAAAAAGTCATGAAAAATCCCAAAGCAGAATTGTTGTAAATGGGTCGAAGTATAATTCTTTGTGAGAAGGAATGTAGCCACGATAGCATTATTAGCAGCTATACCTATGAATTCCTAATGTTTTATTCTCAAAAATAATAATTTTTAACTTATTTTGTTAATTAAACAAAATAAAACAAATTCATGCTCAAAACCAATAAATTAGAGAAAGTAATTTTCCTAAGTGCTGTTAACTGCAATCAAGTGTTACCGTCTCTCCGTTGACTTTAGTTCTGAGAAATGAAGACTGCCCATTATCCATTCAGTTGTTTGTAACGATGAAGCAATCTGCTTTATTTTGCCAACCAAAGGCTCAAAAGAAGGAAACAGTTTGTTGTAATTTCATGTTATCTTTTCTTGTGGCTTTGTTCTACATACAATTGCAGCTAATCATTAGTTTGAAAAACTTATATACTAATGAGGAAAACACACACACACACACACACACACACACACACACACACACACACACACACACACACACACACACACACACACACACAAATGTGGTATTTGACAGTGTGAACCAAAGGCTCGGCAGAGGCAGCAGCGAGGGTTTTTGCAACTAAGCCGCAACTGCTTTGTTCATAAATCATCATACAACACTGTAATTAGAACACGCTGCGTTGACCCTGATTGATAGCAGACAGGAACATAATCACTCAGCTTCAACACACACACACACACACACACACACACACACACACACACAATGCATATAGATTCATAACCAGATAGAGAGGAAGAAACTGTAATCTGTGCTCCTGCATTTCAAACTGAGACATTTTATCAATAACAGATGCATGCAGTGTGTGTGTGTGTGTGTGTGCGTGTGCGTGCGTGCGCACGTGTGTGCGGCATGCCTCCAGGTCCTGAGGTGTTGTCTCCTAATTGAAAACTATGAAAACAAACAGAACGAGCTGCTCCTCAACAGACAGGCCTCATTAAAACAAATGGGAAGTTCTGCTCGTCAATGCAACATGTTTGCAATTAGCATGACAACAACTTGGCGAGCAGAGATACACATGTGACTGCTTGTAACCGAATTATCGACAAACATACATACTCAAACACACACACACACGCAGCAGGTTATTGATCTCAGCCAGGGCTGAGCTACAGAGAGATGAGGTCAGGAGAGATACATTATCTTAATGTACTCCTCTCCCTTAATGCACACACACACGAACACACACACACGCACACGCACACGCGCACACACACAGATATATTAGCATACAATTATGCACACACATGTGAGCATGTAAGCCTCTGTGTACTGTAGATATCCATGCAGTTAGTGAATGTACTGTAAATTAATCTATACATGCTGTAGTAGTTTACTCCAAGCGCGTATTCAACCACAGTTATTTTCAGTTTTTGTCGTAGATTGATACCACTCTCATGTTTGTGCGCTGAATATGAAGCTACAACCAGCACCTTAGCTTAGCTTAGCTCAGCGTAAGGACTTGAAACCGTTAATTAGACCGCCCACCAGCATTTCTGAAGCTCACAAATTATCAACTTACATTTCATTTGTTTAATCCATACAAAAACCAAAGTGAAAAAAAAATCATCTTAGGCAGGGGGCAGCGACTTCTTGAATTCTTATCGTCACCAGCGGGGAATTTAGATAGTTACTGCTCCCAGCAAAGAAAAAGTCCAGCACACAACCCCCCATAAAAACCACTCATTTTCATTTTTTAACAAACAATATTACATTAATTCGTGAACTGCAGCTGCTGGTAGGTGGATTGTGTTACCTTTGAACAGATCCAGGCTAGCTGTTTTGTCCCCGCTTCCAATCTCTGTGCTAAACTGAGCTAACTGGCTACCGGTTGTAGCTTCATATTTACAGTAAAAACACGAGAGCAGTATCAATCTTTTCAAAATCGTGCCTGACAGGTCATATTGTCTAAGCATTCACACACAGACTAGACACCAACTATATTACTGCTCCGTATCTCACACAAATACACAAATACATTCATTTCAGGTACTAGTTTATACGCACAAAACACCACCGAGCACCAAAATATGCCCCTGAAGACATTCACATGCTCAAAGCAGACATCTAGCTTTGCACAACTGAGAAACACACCCAAACAATCACACCCCCCTGCAAATAGGGAGCCTTTGGGTGATTGGGGGGGGGGATATCGAACTTAGGAGTGGGAAACCTACAAGTGCATTAAGTGGGTGCTGACATATCTGCTCCCACCTGGATGGCACCCTGATGAGGAGGAAGGGGATGGGGGCGGCGGTGTGTGTGTGTGTGTGGGGGGGGGTAGAGGGATGGGGGGGTATAGTTTGTCAGGGTGATAGATTATACGTCGGCCCATATGACAGATAGCTGGGAGAAACGGCAGCAGGAGATTCACCAGGGAACGACATCTCATCTCAGATTCAACAATAATATTTACATAGCCAGCCTGAAATGAGGGCATCAGCGGGCCTGACAGGATGGTAAATCGAACCAAATTGAGTGAGTGAGCAAGCGATAGACAGAGAGAGAGAGAGAAAGAAAGAGAAAACGAGGCAAGGAAACAGATTGTCAAGCTATTCTCCTCTGTGTATGTCTGTCTGTGTGTGAATGTGTGATTAGGTGTCTGTTTTTCCGTGTTTTCTTATGTGTCTGCTTCTTGAGTGCAGTTACGTATATGTTCCAGTTTGTGTTTCTGTGTGCCTTTGTCTTTTTGTTTCCTGCGCATGTTTGCGGTAAAAAAAAGTTTCAGTTTCTCTTGTTTTGCCATCACGTCTCCAACTATTTTCTCAGAAATTTTGTACCTGTCTGCTTATGGGCATGTCTTGGTGTTTCGTGATCGAGGATGTGGTTAGGTGGGATCGAGATCGCATCCAAGAGTCGTGCAAGGCTGACCAATCGCCAGCCAACACGGGCTGGTTTCTGTGTGTGTGTGTGTGTGTGTGTGTGTGTGTGTGTGTGCGTGCATGCGTGCGAAGTCATGGCTAGTTGACTGGGGAGAAAGAAGAGAAGCTGAAATAGGAGCAAAATTAATTGCACAAGCGAGAGGAACATTTGAAATCAAAGAAACTTCAGGAGGAATGAGAGCAAGAGAACAGGAACTTAATAAAGTTAACAAAGAGAGAGAGAAAGAGAGAGACGGGTAAATAGCGAGAAGGAAAGCAAAATGGCAGAAAAAAGGTGAGAAGAGTTAAAATCAGTGAAAAGGAAGCATCGGCTTCTGACGCCCTCTAATGAAACACATCATATCACAGTTCACACATCAAAAAACACCAGAAATCAACTTACCTTAAGCACTCCCAAACTTCTACACACACACACACACACACACACACACACACACACACACACACACACACACACACACAGCGGTGACAAAAATAAAAGGTACAAAAATCTGCAGTGCAGCCAGCACAAACAGGCACCACTGACATTTAAATACAAACACTCCAACAACCAACTGTCACTGAACACATTCAGGGTTTCTGCGGGTTTCAGGTTAAGAGCCTGTGGGAGGGCGTTTTAGAGCTAGGACTGAATTTTAAATCTTAAAAGGAAACCTGGCAAAACCAGCCCGCAGCTATTTTAACTTGAGTAATGACAGCTCTGAAGCGAAAACTAGCCAAAAAAAAGGAGGTAGTGGTGCAACGATTATTCAGTCAACTATTCAACTACATGACAGAAAAATTAATTTAAAAAATACTCAACAACTACATAAACTGAATTTCTTAATTGGATTTGGGTCTGGTGATGACCTTGAGCTCTGAGATATTTTACTGACTAAACAAAAAAAAAATAAATGAATCGATTACACGACGACAAAAAAAATAGAAAATCAAAGAATAACTTGTTGCAGTCCTAAAAGATAGGACAGTTTAGAACTGATTGTTAAGGTAAAAACGCAACCATGTTTGGTAAAGCAGATGAAAAAACTAGAGATCAAGCTTGTGAAACGTGGAAGGGTAGGTAACAGCAAACGTTACTCTACAAGTAGTGTCTACAGTATCTGAGGCTTTGTTAGTTTCGCCACCAGAACGTTTCCTGGGCAGAAAGATGGAAGGTGGAAAAGTTTGGGGAAATACCAAATGGAAATCCTGACAGTGTTCTCAGTAAAAGGGAAGTAAAACTGAGAACAAAACTCTGATGATCTAAAGAATTAAACAGCATTTTTTTTTCTAATATGGTTTTGTTATCCTCCTCCTTGACCTTGTTTGGTCAACTTAATTTTTTTCCCACCTTTTCAACCAGTACCGTCACACTGTTTCCACATCTACTCGTTAAAGACCCACACCACCTTTCAAAAAGCCTTAGACGTACATGGTTTAAGATTTTTTTGGAACCAGCATGCTAAATGGACTGCACTCTACACTATACAGCACCTCTTCACCTTAGCAGTTTACAAAGCGGGTTGCAATTTCCGCCTCTCATCCACCCATTCACACACAAACACACACACCGACGGCTACGGAGCTGCCATGCAAGGCACCGGCCTGCACATTGGGAGCATCTTCGGGATCAGTGTCTTGCCCAAAGACATTCCAACGGGTGGACGGGATGAGGCGGGGGTCGAACCGCAAGTGGACGACCCGCTCTACGATCTCTGTTAGAATCTGGCTCTTGCAGGGAAGCAAGACTGGACATTAATTAGAAGCATGAAAAGAAGAGAGATTACAACAAAAAGCACCAGGGAGCACACTCTCATGCGCACCCTGAATGACAGAGGCACACACAGAGGGCCGATAAAAACCTTATGGATTTTTTGACAGTCCAACGGCCCACCGGGATTTGTCCCAGTATGCCTGATGGCCAGTCAAACCGGGAAGGGTTTTGTTGTATCCGTGGGGTTCCCGGGGTTCGGAGTGAATATCAATGGGTAATAAAAATCTAACTTAATGTTAGCTATTTAAATCTACCTTTCTCTCTCTTCACTCTCTTTTTCCCTTCCTTCTCTCTTTCCCTCCCGCATCAGCCGGTTGTTGCCATGTGTCTCCACTTCCTGTATCCATCATTTCTAATTAAAAGCCCTCTGCAGAGCGGTATAATTGCAACTTCATGACATTGCGGCGCCTGCAAAAAACGTACCTGTTACAGAAACACTGAGGGAGAGACCAGGAACCACATCAGGCGTAAGTGGAAGAAGGAAGAGGAACAAGGAGAGACAGAGGTGTGAGGTAAGAGGTGAAAGGTCTCAGCTACAGACAACTGCTGAAATAAACATGACCCAACCTGCCCCACACTGCGGGAATAAGGTCAGTCGGAGATGGATTAAGTTCACAGAGAAACGGTGGAAAGAAAACTGGATACAAAACAGAGAGAGAAGAAGAGACTGAAGAAAGAGAGAGGAAGATCTACTGCATAGTACTGGATTAATCTTGTGGAACTTTTAAGGTGTGAGATGGACAGGAGAGGAAGCGAGAGAGCAAAAGAGAAGAAATGAAACAGGGAAGAAATAATAAATGAGAGCAGGTTAGGAAAAAAATGAGTGACTGACACTATGTTCACATTATAGTTATGAAAAGGCTTTTCATGTGTGAACATGATATGCATCCACACTACCATTCTTTGTTTTTTCATCTCCTCGCACACTGAAATGCCTAAACAACAGGAAAGTCGCAAAATCTCTTCTTTTTTTTTTCATCCGATGTCTGCAAATAACAAACTGTGCACAAGAGCCAATGTAAGGAGTGGAAGAGAAATCTGCCCGCTAAAACTCCGCTCTGCCCCATCCTGTTCTCTCTGATCACCTAAGTGTTTTCATACAGCCTACTCATGATTTATATATTTTTCCGTTTCTGTTCTCAGAGAACTGACCGAACAGAGAATAGTAATCTGATCCTAAATGCTTCCTTTTAACCAAGCGAACATCAACCGCGCTGAGGGGTCAATCAAATGACCGTTTTTATAACAACAAAGATGTCTGATCAAACAAACATTTGTGCAGCTTCATGGCAACATTTGTTGTGTGTAATTGTAATTGAAAAACGTGCCGACAAAGACAAGGAAAAAGACTACAAGGAAGCAAACATGGATTTCAGGTTGCACGATTTAAAATATACAAAAAGGTTTACCTCGTCTTTTTTCAAAAGCTCTGTTTTTCATATTCACACTAAAAAGCAAGGCCACCATTTTCAGATTTATCCACTCCGAAGACAGCTTTCAAAAAAGTTCAATTTTGGGGTGTCAAAAATGCTGGCTTAATGTGAACAAAGGCCAAAACTGAGAGGAGGAGAAGAGGTGTTTTCAAATGTAACTGGCCAAGTCTAGACATACTCAGAGGAAGGAGAGGACGAGAACTAAACAAGCAAAACAGGGTGAGGAGGCCAAACAGAGAAAGACAGCAACTGAGTAGAGAGTGAAGAGGGAACGAGAGAAACAGCATGGAGAGATAAACAAAAAATTTAAGAGGAGAGAAGAGAGAAGTGTAAAAAAAGGGGCTAGTGAAGGAGAGAGACATAGCAAAAGAGAGGAGTAGATTGAGATAGTAAAAGAGAGAGAGAGAAAAGCGAAAGGAGAAAGAGGATTGGGCACAAGAACCACAGCCACAGAAAGACAAGAGAGGGCAGATTGCCAATTTTGTTTTCACCCATCATCTTTCCCTCTAAGCCTTTCTTACAGCAGAGCAGGAGAAACATTCGCCCTCCATTTATACAGCTCTCATTTTTTTTCTCTCCTTCTTTCGGCCTGGGTCATTCTCCGCCATGCTTTGCAGCTGGTCTGCCAGCCTGCCTCCCTCCCTTCCCCTGCCAATAAGCTACAGCGAATATATCGAAGCTGCTGCCATGGTGGTGAAAATCAACAACGCCGCCAATCAATGGCAGCCAAACCCCTACAGAGTAACAAGTGTTTGTGTCTTTGTGTATATGCAGGTGGGCGTTTAATCCATGTTAGACCTCTGGTATTCTAAAAACAAGGTAGATAGACCGGGGAAGTTACATACGCAATATGTTACGTAGCAGTTCAACATTTAGTAGGAATTAAAGCACGTTAAGGAAGTTGGTATTTCATGGGGTCTTTCAAACTGCTCTAATTTATATTTTTACACTGGCAATGGATCAAAACACTACGTGTAACATGAAAGAGGTCGTTCATAGTGACGAAACCAAAGAGAATTATCTCCAACTCTGTCTTCAGCTCTATTGAGCGTTTTATCATCTTTCAGCTGACTGTTTTGATTTTTTTGCCGTGCAACTTTACTAAACGGATTCACTCTCACCGCTCTCATCAGCGTAGTTTCCAGATGCAGTGGTCAAGATTTGATAATCAGGGTGTATGCTGCTAAGCACTAAAAGACGTATTAGCAGACTGCCTGGTGAACACAGTGGATTATTTAGCAGCTAAATGGACAGATATCTTCCCCAGGAGCTGGTGGAGACTAAAAGCGGAGCTAAAAGGAAAGTGAATATCAGACTTACGTTTAGAAGTACAACTCCAGTCTCAATCATGTTTACGTCAGTTTCAGGGAGTTAGTATTGTTGTTGTAGTTGCTCTCAGATAAATATATATATTTTGCACTAGTTTGCTGTGGTTAAACTTGAATGGGGCTTTGTTTGAAGTATACGTTATACAATTTTAATACGGCAGTGTGATGTGACTAGTGCATTGGTGAAGTGTCTCACTTTCTGCCCTCGCCACTGGCTAGCACCATTGTTTTCGTAGCACCGCAAAAGGAGAGCTAAGTGCGTCAGTCTCTCCCGCCAGTATATAGCCTCTCCACCGCAAAGACCCATGCACAGCTTCCTTTTGGTGACAGATGGAAACTGGGTAACTTTTGGCCCCAGGCTAGATATGCGTGGACTTGGAGGAGGTCTGGCGTTCAGCGCTGGGACATGCTGGAGACCTGCAACGACCTGCAAAAACTTGCAACGACCAGTTGACGACTTAACAGAGCCATCTTTTCAACAGAACTTCATCCAGCTCAGTTAAAAAGGTGACAAATCTGAAGATAATCTCTGAACAGATTGACTTTCCCTTCATCCCAGGCAGTCATCAACAAAGTTACTTTGCATATTTACCGCAAAATGGACTTTTATATTGTTAGGAGATTTCCAAGCAAAGCCGAGTAGCCCAAAAGATCTAGAAGACGAGAACAAAATAAGAGGGAAATTTGAGTAAGAGTGGTGAAGAAAGCTAATATGATGAAGTGACTGAGTCGAAGAGGAGGTACTGGAGTCAGGAGAGGAGAGCAAAGGATATGAATAGGTTATGAGAGGAGAAAGCGAATGAGAGGAAGAGGAAGGGGAGTGACAGAGGAGGAGAATACAAGAAAGAGGAGAAGATAAATGATAAATAGGGTCGAGGAGTTAAGGTGGGAGAGAAAAGGAGGGGAGTGACATGAAGGGTCAGACAGAAGTGATAAATGGCATATAAGAGAAAAAGAGCAAAGATGAGTCAAAAGGAAGAAGAGAAAATTAAATTACAAAATGATAAGGAGAGGACAAGTCGTAGAGGAGAAAAGGGAAGTGTTTATGACGAGGGGAGTGGAGGAGAGGAGTGATTGCACTAAACAAGCCTGTGGCCTGACAGTAATTTGCGTTGTGCTCTGTTGCCCATATAAGGTAATGGAATGTGTGAACGCAGCTACTGTCGTAACCTGCATTGATCTGAGATCAGACCACTGCCGTTGGCTGACAACAACACACAAAAACCGCAAACACACAAGCCACACCAGGCCTGCAGCGTCTGAGACTGGGCCGCGTTCACAGGGACACAAACGGACAAACCTGGGGTCAAATTAAAATAAG
The DNA here is from genome assembly GCF_016859285.1 of Xiphias gladius. Taxonomy (NCBI): domain Eukaryota; kingdom Metazoa; phylum Chordata; class Actinopteri; order Istiophoriformes; family Xiphiidae; genus Xiphias; species Xiphias gladius. Next base: position 22,244,105 of record NC_053423.1, read on the forward strand.
CAAATGAGCTCACACGGCAAAATGAAGGACAGAGACACGCAAGCGTAAAACACTAAAGCCCACAAATGCACACACCGAGGCATAGGATGAGTCAGCCGCAAGGCTAAATGTGAAACGTTTTTTCGATATTTTATTCATCTTTGTTGTTATTTTATTCAGCTATTCAATCAAACGGCAGAGAAAACACAAAACAAGACCCTATAGCCTCACATTCACACCCACACTAACTCATCCACGAGCATCCCTCCTGAAGCAAAAAGTAAAGCTGGCCAATTAGTGGTAGAAGCAAGCAAAAATAAATGTAAATGTAAAAACACGGACGTTGAGTAAACCGAGACACCTTTCAAATCTCAGGTGGTGAACAGATTACCTCCTATCAACAGAGCCAGAGATGACACACTTTCACACACCATCGGAAACAACAGTCATGGACATCACACACACACATGCATTATATATACACATATATATACATATACATATACATACATATACATATACACACACATACACATACATACATACACATATACACATACATACACATACACATATACACATACATACACATACACACATACATACACATACATATACACACATACATACACATACATATACACACATACACATACATATACACACATACACATACATATACACACATACACATACATATACACACATACACATATACATATATACATATACATACATGTATACATATACATACATGTATACATATACATATATATACATATACATACATACATATACATACATACACATATACATACACATATACATACATACACATATACATACATACACATATACATATATACATACATATATATACATATACATATATACACATATACATATATACACATATACATATATACATACATATATATACATATACATATATACACATATACATATATATACATATACATATATACATATACATATATATACATATACATATATATACATATATATATATACATATACATATATATACATATATACATATACATATATACATCTATATATCTATATCTATATATAGATATATAGATATATATAGATGTATATATAGATATAGATATACATAGATGTATATATAGATATAGATATACATAGATGTATATATAGATATAGATATATATAGATGTATATATAGATATAGATGTATAGATATATATGCAAACATACAGGCATACACGTAGAGTGGGAATTTTCTCTGTATTTTAAATAACACAAATCAAACTATGTAAAGACCCAAATGTGTGTGTGCGTGTGGGAATGTCTATGTGTGTGTGTGTGCACGTTAGGGATGTGAGTTTTTCTAAATTCCAAGTTCGAACGAATTTGAAACGACGCGCATTTTGTTCGAATTCGAAGCGCCCGAAGCGGTCTGTTGCACTTATAGACTGTAAATTTTGAATTTGAACAGGTCATTACAGTTCAAACACTAACTTTTTCCCCCATGTTCTAACGAATGTTCGAATTTCAAATAAAAAGTGACAGCCCTAGTCGACGCGTTTACATCTGTCCCTGTGTGTGTTTTGGAGACAGATTTGATTCATCACGCTTCTCATTAATCAAAACTGACTCGTAGCTCTGGCTTTAATCTCACTGCTGGTGTGAGCTTTTTAATAACACAAAAATCATTTATTGGATTAGTTACCAGCTGCTGTCTGTTCCATTCTTGGTTAATTCTTCCTCTTTGTCCCGCTTTGTTCCAAATATGGCACCAGGGTAATTAATCCTGAATGCGGATGCCATTCCGAGTTTACCTCTTTTCATTTCCACCAACCTGTGTAATGTTGCTCCGAGGGGAATGTAGCAGCTCCTTCTCCGTAGAGCGCATGTCACGTAAAACAGATGGGGGTTTAAAACATTGCGATCTATTACATTTTGTGATGCCAGTCCGGTTTGTAGTATGATTGGTTTCAGGAAGTTGTGACAGTCTCCTGGAGGTCGAACAATTTTAATGCCAAACATTAGAAAAACTGACATGTACAATCTCATTTACTTGGCAATCTGTTGCGACAAATGTCGGTAGATAACACTTGTGTGTGTGTATTCAAGTCTGGACAGCAGTGTGTCTGCATTTGTCTGTATTATGCTGGTGATATCAAACTGAATAAGGCTCATAATTAACCCATCTGTGGTCATATATTAGAAAATGACACCCTTGCTCATCGTGTGCGTTACACTGGGCAGATGATACCAGAGTCGGGAGGGCTAACACATCATCACACTTGTCCTTCTGCCCAACAAGAAGACAGCCGTGGCCGCACTGCTCCCATGCCTGTTTTTTTAAAGGTTATTTTTGGCACTTTTTTTACTTTATTGGTCCGAATGCAGAATCAAGAGCCAATAATCGGGGTACGGGGCAGAGTGCGACGTGGGATAGATGTGAGAGTTGAACGGGGAATGTCACGGTTACATGGTGGACGTGAAACCACTGTACCGCCGGGACAGCAAGTCTTGAACCAGTTCATTTGGGCGCGTGCAATTTTGGGTGCAGACATGTCGCCATCTGCAAATGCAGATCTGTTCTTCTAGGTGAGATTATGTGCACGTCTGCTTTGTGTCATTAAAACTGTCACGTACAAAATGTGAGTTCAGTTTCTCAATCTTGTTAACTTTTTAATTGATCAGCTATAGGGCTGCAACTATGGATTATTTTCATTATTAAGTTATCTGCCTTTTTTTTTTTTCTATTATCAATTAATTGTTTGGTCTAAGAAATATGGGGGGGGGGGGACAAACCAAAAAAAAAAAAAAACCGGGAAACACGACCATTGCAAATTTTAAGAGCCCAAAGTAACAATTTGAAATGCCTTGTTTGGTCCAACCAACAGTCCACAACTAAAAAAACATTTCATTTAATTAAATAAAAATACAAAGAAGCAGCAAATCCTCACATCTGAGAAGCTCAAACCTGAGCATACTCGCCGTGTTTGCTTGATTAAACGACTCTATTTCTCTCAACTGACTAATCTATGACACGACTGTTCAATCCAAAACCAAATATTTTGTGATTTAATTCATGTGATTTTTTTTCTCACTTTAGACAATTCTTGAGTTAAGCAGAGTTGCGTCAAATACCGATGCAAGTCAGAAGTTTGGCTTATTCGTTTAATCAAATTAAGGTCTCTACAGAAAAACATACTGGTATTCTTCAGTATCAGTATCAAAGTGTGGGCATCATAATGGTGCCAGTGCTGAAAAATATTAAACGATACCCAGCTCTAGCGCGTATGCGGGTACTGTTCTGGACGAATGTTAAGCATTCAGCTGTCTTACTGCTGCAGCTCAAGACCTGAGCAGGTAAACAGATGGTGATTTAGTGACTAGTCAGCTATGCTGCTCCGTCTCACTCTATCATCCACACGCCGGCACAAACGTAAAGTGATAATACCCAGCGTGCATGCGCACACGTAAAGAGAGGTGCGCGCGTTCGCGTAGACACTGAGGCACGCGCACGTCGCGCCAACGCCCACACCTCACTGACGGCAGCGGGGGAAAAGACAGGAGTCGAGAGAGATGACATGAGAAAAGACTTTGAAAAACAGCTTTTATCTGTTCTCTGCCAGAAGAGACTACGACTGGATAGCTGTCAGGAGGCAGCCATTGAGTGGTTCCACCAGACTCAGAGTGACTCTGTGTGTGTGTGTCTGTGCGCGTGTAGCAGTTACTTTGTGTTTAGGGCAGAGAATGATTGTGCCGAAGGGGCTGCACAGAGTTCACTGTGGTGTCTGTGCCTGTGCACGGGCGTGTGTGAAGGAAAATCCGCACGTATGACCGCCTTCCGTCAGCCACTCTGAAACACGCCGGCGGTCACACTGCGGGAATACAACATGTGGGCAAAAGCAAAGGAGAGCACAGGGGTGGAGGGAAGGATGGGACCCTTGCACTCATCTCTTCGACACATTCCAATCCTCCAAGCCCTCGCTCACTCCCCGTCATTTCAGGAAGAAAGGAGCCAGTGCACTGACACTCAGGGAGTGTGAGAGTTGTCACAGTGCACTAACCTCCGTGAAAATCCAGGAATAGAAGCAACAGGATGACGGCTCATCCAAACCTGTCAAGTCAAACACAGAGCGAACCCAGAGCCCTAAACCGCTTCAGGTTACGAGCGAGCGAGCGGTTCTCCCTCTGCGCCACCTAGCTGCATCCCGGCCCACGCACACACCGTGCTAACTGGCATTTAACCTATAATACCCGTTGTGTATTAAGTTCTAACAAGCAAATTACATAACGCTCAGTATCACCTCAAACCAACTGGGTTGTAATGGAGCAATCATAAGCTCCGTGCCGTAACCTCTTCCTGTGCAAGTCAGTTCAACCAAACAGAGGATCAGCCGGAAGGTTCATACCCAATACAGCTTCATTTGCAAAAACAAATTTTAAAATTCACCATGACAGTAGTTTTCAGTTTCAATGTGCTAAAAGGTTCATGCATGACTATCAGATTTCACTTTAATAGTAGCAGTTTCTTTGTAAGGTAATCACTTTCCGTCAGTCTAGGTATAGTTTAATGTAGTAGATGCTCTCTGTGCTATTGCACAGCCGTATGTATGTGAGCGAAACAAACAGATAACGTTCATCATCGTCTTCATTCTCCGTCGAAGGACACAAAGACGATCCCGCCGCTAAAATTCTGGAGCAGAATCCAGAACTCAAGCCATGTTACACAATCCCATGTAAACCTCATCTCCCGGGACGCCGGATGGGAATGTGCCAGGACTGGAAACCATTCAAACAACTGAAGACGGAAGAAGATATTGTGCAAAGTTCAAATATCCATACTTGCGGTTTAGCCTGTTGTAGTCCATTTAATAAAGATCATTCCTAATGTTACGACAAATCATCTTACAGAGACGGGAAACTTGCACTGAGATAGTTCGCTTCCTTCTTTGAGTCAGCTGCAGAGAACAATGGATTCACAAGCTTTCTCGTCAAGACAAACGAAGAATCAAACCCACAGAACAACTAACAAAGCAAACACAGATTCTATGAAAATTATCATTGTGAAATATTTTTAGCTTCCTGCATTAGAAAGGTTTCTGTTCAGCAGCCGAATCTCAAATTCCGTGCTTTCTTCAACTCACAACCAAGGAAGACATTTCTGAGCAGTCTCTGCTCACCTCTGCAGGTGACGGGTACAAAAAAGGATGACTAAATGTTTGCGCTGATGCCATAGACATGCCTCTGGACATTGATTTTTATACCGTGATAAAATTGATTTAAACTAATGCTGGGGGGCGGGAAATCAATTAAAAACATATTGCAGGCTTCATAAGTTTAACAAAACATGCACGACACCCAACATGGTCCCCTCATTACTCATTAGGGCCTCGGTCCAATAGGATTTATTTTTTTTTTCCCCCCTAATCGCCACATGAACTTTAATGAGATTTCACTGTTATGAACTTATCCTGAAACATAAACTTAAGAGGCATGAGAGGTAAAGTGGGCTTTTGCCGTTTGTTGATTTTGTATGTTTAGGCACAGCGCTAGCATTTAGCTTTGTGACTATCATCAATCTCTCGCTTCCCCTCATTCCATTCTCTGTCCCTTTGGCCAGAACTTCAAGCCGATGATGACTGTGAGGAACAACCGACGTTCCAAAAGGAGCTCATTAGCACTCTCCCCTTCACACTGCCTGTCATACCAAAAAAATTGCCCATTTCAATTCCAAACCGATTCAATTTTTCAGCTCAGACATGGTCACTTTGCACATCAGCAATCAGAAACCTAGACGCTTATAGCTAACACACCCACAGAGTAAAGAGAAACGGCGTGCTGGGAAGAGGAGAGGACACGCATGAAAGCGCAGCACACATCTCATTAGCACCCTTTTTCTCTCCCCGTCCAGCCAGCTCACTGGGCAGCCAGTCTGCCACCCATCAGGGCGCTCGCGTGCTGGGAAGCGAAAACAGTTGAGGCATTTTTGCTTCCATCCTCAGATGCATCCCTGAGGATTAAGAAATCATCCTCCCATTTCGAAAAGCCCAACGCCTGGAAATAGACTCCGGGATGAGGAGGCAGATAGGTCGGAGACCCAGGCGCACGAGTCATTTTCTATCTTCCAATCCTAACTCCTTAGTTAATGGAGTTTTTTGAGGTAACCACAAAGACCAAGAGAGGGAGGAGATGAGCTGCTGGCTCAGTGAAAGTCCCCTATTTAGCCAAAGACTAAGGGGTCAACTCGAAATTACATGGTGTGATATTAACGACCGAAAGTGCACAACAGCAATACAACTTTACATAACGTTTGCACCGTTTTTGACGGCAACAGTGTTGCAGATATTGATCCCTGCAATACCTCACAGTCACAGACGAAGAACAACGCAGTGCGTCTGATAACGCCATAGAAGTACTAAGTAGATCACAGTAAAGAAAAAGACTTTAACATCATTTTTTATTTAAGTTCAATTCTTATTTATTATTTAATTTTACCAGCTCACCAACTAACAACTCCTTACTAACAGCTCAGTCCCGATGTACCAGTTTCTTCAGCATTTTACCGGAATGCTACCAGTTTTAGCTAAACAACTCAGAACTGACTGATGACTCAGGTATACTACATATGTGGTTGAAAAATAAAATTCAAAGTTATAATTTAAAGAGTTAAAAGACTGACTTGAAACATACACTTCTCTTGCAATGAATAAACAACAGTTATTCTATATAAATTTTATGTTTATTTTATATTTTTAACACAAACTTCGTGGTTTATTGTGAATTCAGCTACCCCGTACTTAATGAACACATAGTCTGATTCAAGTTGTAACCTCCATTTGAACCGTGCTGCCTGATATGCCGGTACCAAAGAAGTACAGCAGATAAACTTTCGTGCCAGCATCGTGAAATTGATGCTTTTTTACTTTGCGTTTCATATTCCAATTTCAAACCCTGTGACAGACGCGGGGTGCACCCTCGGGACCTGTTCAGACTATGCACTGCCTCTCAGCCAGTGCATAGTCTGCCTATTTAATCCTCGTGCCACTTGGCTTCAATCCATTTCTAATATTTCAGTGTGAGAAGAGAAAAGAAAGTTTGGTGTCTTGTGTGTGTGTGTGTGTGTGTGTGTGTGTGTGTGTGTGTGTGTGTGTGTGTGTGTGTGTGTGTGTGTGCGCGCGCGCGTGTGTGTGTACTCGTGTGGCTATACATTTGTGAGGAGCAGTTTGACTTTTAAACCGCTGGTGTGAGGGCATTTTGGGAAAGTGAGGACATTTTACCCGGTCCTCACCTTCTGACACACCTTTAAAGGCCTGTATGAGGGTTAAGACTTGGATTTTAGGGTTCAGGTTAGAGCTAGGCTTAGGTTAAGGTTAGGGTTAGGGGCTAGGGAATTAGTTATGTCAATGAGTCCCACAAAGATAGAAGTACAAACATGCCTGTGTATCTTTTTCTGTCTGTCACAGTGACACATTCTCACCCATCACACGGTCCACTGTGTCTTTGTCACTGCAGCTAACAGAGGGAGCTGTACAACTCCCTTTTTCCAGTAAAACGTCCTGTGCTGGACCTCCTAATTATCGCAAAATTTCTCGTGACTACACTGCTAAGACTCGTTTCAAAGATTCTGAACCGTTCTAATCTCTGAACACAAAGCACAGCAACACAGACTCTTGTTTTGTTAATGTCCGTGCAGAGACATCTGACTACCACATTTACCCTGAACCTCACAATGCCGACAATGACTCACAGCGGCTGCAAAGATGACAGATGTTCGGCGGTGGCTATTTACACGCAGTAGCCTCAGTAATCTGTTCTGCACTTTCATTTGGTCTAACTGAGGAGGACTTGGACTGAATCCTCCCTTTTCCAAAAAAAAAAGAAAAAGCCAAAGATACTTCTGGCTGACTGACAGGTAAGTGTAAGCATCAAAAACAGCAGGGAGGAGAAATAATGAAATGAGATGTGGAAAGAAACCCCAGAGGGCCTATAGAAAGGCACCAGGCAATATCTCAAGTCATTTGACAATGATATAATATCAAAGAAGAAATAGAAAATCCGGCCTTTGAAAGAATTCTGTAATTCTATCATGCAAATGAAAACCGGAAGAAAAAAATGTCTGGATACGTTTGGAATACTGAATAGTTTCATGTCGAAAGAACATCACCTTTTGTGTAAAAAGAAAAAAAAAGAAAAAAAACCTCCATTTTGGATTCATAGGAGAAATTCCAGTCCTTGAATTGCATTAATGGAGAGGTGACCCACAGCTTAAGATTAGAGACGGGAAAGTCACAAGTTAAGAGAGGAGTTTCTTTACAGGGAGTAGTGGGGTGGAAAGAAAGAAAGACACAGTATTGTGCTGCAGCTGTCACAGTGAATCTCTCAATCAGCAGCTGAATTAGTGAGGGATACGGAAGCAATTAATCACATTTAGCAGCGGTCACCAGGAAGAGGCGAGGGAGGGGGGGCAACCTGTCTGTACATCTGTGTTTGTGTGCTGTTTGGGTTGCAGCTGACCTATTGGAAAATCTGTGCGTAAATGAGGACAGAATATTTCGCCAGATACCTTGAATATTGCTATGTAATCTTAAGGACAGAAAATAGGGCTGGGCACCAAAATTCTGTACTTTTATGGCACCAACAAAATTACTCAGACACTATTATCTATTAGTACTGAAAAATGCCGATCAAGATGTCGGTATTAAATTTTGACACGTAAGGAGTAAATCTCACGAGTGTCAGTGAGCCAATAAGCATGCAGCGCGCTTCTTCCGAGATCTCAAAATGCTGGCGACTGGCCGTCTGATGTAATGTTACACAAACACGTCATAGAGGAAAAAAAACACGTGTTGTTGGAGTTTCAGAGGCTTGACTACAGTGTGTGTGGCATAGGAGGTTCATAATTGTGTAAAGAGATCAAAAGTGTGGCTCCACTTTATCAGGCTCAATGCCAATTGCGCGCGATGTGGCATATTCCAAAAAAAAAAAAAAAAAAAAAAATTGCCGCCAAAACCACCAACAGGACGAATTTAATGAAACAGTTGTACGTGCATGGAATAAATTTAAGAGCAGAAAGTTGGTCCGTGTGTGACTGCAAGAAGAACGGACCACAGCCATCGTCCGCTCCGCATTCAATTCCGCCTAACGTTACAGAGCCTCCCTCAAAATCTCCACCAGGAGATTCCACTTCATCCGAGATTACTGAGGACGGCGCTATGACTGGGATTTTAGCAGGTAACGTTTAGTAAACGTAAAAATTCGGCCAACTTGTACATGGATGTTTACTCAGTTTACCTGTACCCCCTGAACCACTTCCGCCCATTTGGTCCAGCAGTCGTCTGGTAATCTTACGGTTCCCAGTTCAATTCAAGTCTGTATACATTTTTATGTATTTATGTTATGTTAACAGGCAACTTCAAGTTGTGGTAAATAGGTTTATTTCTAGGTTGCAAAACTGCTTTGAGTGTGTAAAAATGCCACTGAGTTGAAAACTAACGATCTGTACCGTAATGTTTAATGTCATTTTTCTTTTTGTTAAAATATATTTTATAAAATTGGTATCGACAAAAATGTATTGTTTAGGAACCGGTATTGAAGGAACATTTTTTTGAAAGAAACCCAGTCCTAACAGAAAATGTCATCTTGAGTTTGAATGGTCACTGACCCGGGGAACACTCACTACACTTTTCCCGTACACATGCTAATGTGGGCTTTGGTGTCTTACTAAAAGATGGGACAGGAGAGGAGAACCTTGTCCCATCCACTCTACCACCTGAGCTGCAGTAAAACAACTTTCAACCAAAGAAAACAGTCCCAGTGGTGGTCATAGCCCGGTCTGTGGATTACAGCAAGTAAAAAAGGTAATACAAGCAATGCAGTAATGCAGTCTGGAAAGAGTTTGATTACATTTTTTAAATGGTGACTCTTATTTGAAAAATCAGGGCTAATTCTTCAAGAAGTTCTCAGAAGGTCTCAGTTGTTTTCCATTCCAATTATATGCTGATGTCTGCACACGTAAACATGTATTTGCTGCTTTCCGTTCTTCTACAGAATTAAAACAAATCCCATAGCTGGTTGTGTCAGAGTTTATGAATTGTTTTAATCCGTCAGAAATTGGTGTTGTCATATCAGTCAGCGCATTCAGTGACCCCCTCACTGGATCAGAGAATATTTCAACGTCTTTGACTGAAGGCCAACAGGAACCCATGTCCCATTGTTAATATACAATGTAGACAGGACTTTCTCACCAGTCGGTTTCCTGTCAGTCAGCTAACACCCGCAGGAATACATGGAAGTCTCCACCAGGAAATAATGCCTGAAAAACATGCAGCCTGACAAACTTAATTGTCACATCCATGTCTTTTTTCCATGCGGATGCTTTGTTTGCCAAGACAGCCATTCATATCAAGCCATGTTTGAAATAGATGGCAGAGCTTGTATACTAAAAAATGAAAAAAAGAAAAGAAAAAAAAGAAAAGAAAGTTATAATATGACATATGACATGCATCGCAGAATGATTGGGGGAGACGCACACTAGACAGAGGCAGTAGTAAATGGGCTGTAACTCTAAATGACACCGGTATTCTCTTTCAAATGTGCGTGTGACTTGCATAGAAATTGGCTGGCGTGTGAACAGTAGTCACTTGTGAACAGGGTGAGGAGGAGAGATGTTAGCTTGAGTAATGCAAATGAGAAACAATACTGTCAGAGCAAAAACGCGGTCGATCAAGACGATCGCCATCGACGCACACGCACGTGCAGGCGATGCAGTCAATTTTAAACAAAGATACAGAAGCAGCCGTGGACGCTAACGGAGTTGAGGGAAGGGCCGGGCTGTTAGCTGCACACAAACCCAAGTCTTTAGCCCCATGTCCTTTACACGTTTCAAGGCTAGCTGCTGACCTCCACAACTTCCTGCAAACAGTCTCACTGTCAACAGGCTACGCGGAGCAGGGCGGCTATTATTGGGCAGGGGGGCTGAGAGAAATTGATGCTCTCTCTGTTCTTTCCCAATTCCATTTGCATTACCTTAGTGAGATGCTGAGTTTTCTTCATTCAATCCAAAAAGAAAATTAAGATTCTCTACACTTTGTGTCATGAAATTCAGATACGGTAGAGCTGTTTGGCATTTTGAAGTAAGTCCAATAGCTCCGGGGAGACCAAGAGAAGGCCAAGAAGCTGTCAGCACAGGACAGTAAAAAGTTACAGCCAACTATTAATAACTTATTTTCTTGCGTGACTATTAGTAACTCTTACTAAAGGTTTGTAAAGAAAGAAGCTCTAGGGATAGGAATAATTATACAGAAACATTTTGGAAACAATTGACAATGGTCTGGCCTTTCTAGTGCACTGGAACCAGGGCAGGATATTTTTATTTTTCATCTTACCGGCTTCTGTGACCGGTACATCCCCAGCAATGATAAGCTTTCATTTACCTCCAGTGCCCTAGAAGAAAACAGGATATGACTGATTCCAAAACTAAATGATATTAACCAAATAGATAACGGTTAATGATAACATTTAGAAAGGGCTGCACAACATTCAGTGTCTTTTATCTGCAGTTATGTTTCACTCTATTCATGGGAACCACAACCAGGTTAAAGCAGAAACAGGGAAATGTGTTTTTTAAGTCATGACCTACTAATCCTCCAGTTATTTTCTTTATAAGGAAACTATATTTAAACATGTGGCTGTGTAGATGTGTAAGGCCCAACCTTATTGCTCTGACTGTAGCAAGCCCCGGCTATAACTTAAAAAAAACTCTTATAATTCTTTAATAGAAATATATTACTATATTTGAAAAAATACAGTGACTTATTGTTAAAATATGTGTATATGCAGTTACTAACCGCCCACATGGGTACAACAGGGAATGCCCCAAAGTCATATCACAAGCTAACCCAGCGCTGCAGTCCCAAACAGATGGTGAACGCAATTTCCATTTTGTCACCAGCGGACTATATCTGGAGAGGAAACAGTGACTGAACAGGAGGAGAGGATGTACGCCGCTCGCCGAGTTCTGTGGAATGGGTAAGCTCAGGAAGAGTGGTAGACAGACTAGGGACATTTGTCTAAACAGTTTCACCCTTTTGAATTTCCCCCCTCTCTCTTACCCCTCTTGCTCCCTTGCCTTTTTAAACAATTAGGCCTAGAAGAACTGAGAGCAGCAGAGTGGACGGAGGGAGGACGCGAAGGGAGGGGGGTGCACTGGCACCCCTTTTAATTCCGCCGAAAGCTGTTCTAACAAAAGGGCCCCCACTCGGGAGCCGCCACAGAGCGGCAGCCAGCCAGGCCCGCTGAAAATAGGGTCATGAGCAAAAGAATGACAGTGAAAGAGAGGGCGAGAAAATAAGACCGGGGGAGAAAGAATGGGTGAATAAAAGAATGGGAAAACGAAAGACTGAGACGGGTATGAAAGGCTGGCTGGAAGTTTTCTTTACTCTGCATAGCCGTAAAAGTCAAACCAGGGAGGGTGGCGGCACTGATCCTGTGTGTGTGTGTGTGTGTGTGTGTGTGTGTGTGTGTGTGTGTGTGTGTGTGTGTGTGTGTGTGTGTGTGTGTGTGTGTGTGTGTGTGTGTGTGAGAGAGAGAGTGAGAGAGACAAGGTTTGTGCGTGTTTGCGTGTGATCTGCAAAGCCTTTCATGATGCAGTGAAAGCTGACTGGGCCCTGAAAGCTGAAAGCAAAAACCTTCCTCCGACCATCCTTAGATCAGCTCCATTGTGATTCATGGACCTGTTCCTGTTGCTACGCTCTATAATCCCTCTTCCCACTGACACCTGTTTGCTGAAGAATCGCTAAGGAATGCCAAGGTGTTAGCCATGATACGGTTTATTTCTAGAAATGTGATCTGGAATTTGCTTAGTAACTGGTTTCCTCAGAAGTGGAATGAAGAAGAAAAAAAGAAAAAGAAAAAAAAAAAGAAACGCTGACCATGTGCAGACACATGTTTGCTGACTCTTGGCAGGAAGAGTGATGAATTAAAACCTGCTTCTTGGACTCTCTCAAAGTCGGACTGACGGCGCTTGTTACATCAACACAGAGTCCAACCTCTTCCCCCTCAATACAGTGAGCTTTTTATTTAAAAAAATAAAAAAATTTAAAAAAAAAAGGTCCACACAAAGACACACATATACCGCACATGTTAGCACCACAAAGGGATGAAATTTCTCTCGTCCACAAAAGCTGTATCCATGACAACCGGTTCCAAATCTCAGAGTGACCGACCAAGCCAGCCTCCGCCTCTGGCCATAATGGCTGCCATGGGAATTTCTGAAAGGACAGCATCACAACTATTTCTATGATTTTACAAAAACAAGTAAAACAGCATTATGCAAGACCCTGCAATACAAAGTTACTGGTCCATCGCTCATAGGCCCAAGAAGAAACATGGGAAGTCATTAACGTATTAATCCTGGATCAATGAGAAAACCCAGAGACGAAAATTAAAATGAGACAAACTTAAACATTAATGCAGACAAACAAATCGCAGTAAACAATGCGACGCAGAACCACGTGCACGTCTGTCAACTGAACAGTGACAAGGCTGTAATTAAGAGGAACAGCTCTTCTCTCGGAGCAGCAGGACTTGATATTGTGCTTTTCTCGGTGAGAATCACCACCCAAATGACAGCCCAGACAACGACAAACAAATTGGCTAAAACACGAACAGCCCCCAGCATTACTATGCAGTTTGTGTTGGTGTGAGTCATTAATAAGCTCTAAATGAGCATCAATGGTCTTTTCTCGAGGGGACGATTATCACCCCATGCGTCACCAGGAAGAGCCATTGACATTTGAGTCTGGGGCCAACATGCATTTAACTGCGGGTCAGGACCCAAAACGGCTCATTTCTGGTTCCCAACATGACAGCAGCTCGTTTTTCTTTAATGTGCTGGGTCTCAGATTAAGAGGCTAAATCATTATTTAATGTTTTCATTAAATAAGCACCATTACATTCAGCATCCATGGGTGACTTATTGCACCTCCTTACCCTCGCTTTTCCTTATCTTCTTGCAGTTCTGTTTTGATCGGTGCATTGTGTTTGCCATTGACTTTTATTTGATGTCTTTAAAGCCCTCTAACTTTCTGACAAAGATTTAGCAAGGTTCCCTATAAACAAACCCACAAAAAAAAAAAAAAAAAAAAAAAAGACACGCTAAAATGTATCATATCCAAATACACTCCTGCTAAGCATCCAGCTGCTTAACACCATTATTGACACTTCAACCCAGTGGTGATACCTAGGATAAACTCTCAAGGCAACAAAGACAACCCCTCCCTCAACCCTCCACACATACACACATGCACACATGCACACGCACGCGCACACGACCACTTTGCCAACAACTCACTCCTTGACATTTAGTCTATCTGCCATCAGCCACAATAGGGCTGGGACCTCTGCGCCACAGATGGCGGAGGCTCCAAATCATTTTCAGCCCCCGGGTTAGGTAACGGTGCAGGGTCAAAATAGGATTGATGTAAAGGGAGAAAACTCTGTTCTCTAAACTGAGAAAATTACTGACATTTTTATTCAAACTGCCCTTTGCTTTTGAAATAATGGGAGATTCCCAACCTCTAGCCTTGTTCCAATAATCAAATCAACTAAAACATTCTGTTAAGAGCAAAATTTAAATAATTGGGCTCCTGCCCTAAAGGCCAAAAGCACACAACTGTCTGTACTTGGCAGCTCACAGATGAATGTCTTAAACTCCGAGCTTGTTTAGAAGTTATTTATGCCTGATAATTAATCAGTAAAATTTCTCTGGATTTTGCAGAAGATTCCTTGCCAGTGGATTTTCTATGACTATAAAGTGTGCTGCTACACGCCGGTGGAAGAGTACAGCAGGTGGTTATTTAGGCTTCCGTGCTCAAAAGGTACCAAGGCGGGCCAACGCGCGCTTCCGGGGCTTCCTCGTCGGGTTCCTAAGTGGAAGTAAGTCATAAGAGAACCACACCGGCGCTGTGGCACTGGCCAAAAAGCTATGCAAACAACAAAGAGCAACATGGCGCAATGCATGGCACACAATGGCTCATTAATAAGAGCTCTTGATAATCAGGCCGCGTTGCTCTGAGGGCGATAATCATTGGCCGCCTGCTCTCCAAGTGATAAGCTAATCAGCTCTTCGTCTCCACCAAGCCATCGAGGGGACTCATCATCATTGACATTTCAGCACAGGATCGGGCCTATAGAGACAAGCGCGAGGGGGAGGGGGGCACACCTGAAGTGACTTAATTATCATTGCTGCAGATTTACATCCTCTAAACTCTTAGAGGATACTGTTTGGCCTGTTTCACGGAAGGTTAGCGTTGTTCCGTAAACAACATGGCAAAGGTTTCACCGCTGCTTGTTAATTTTCCACATGATTTAAAAAAGACAGACAAATAAATCTATCTACTGTGGCAGTCGGTGTCAGTAACTCACTGGCTAAGTAGGTGCGTGGAGTTTTTTCCTCAGTTGTGTTGCTTGCATGTTCAAATTAATTCATAACCTGTGGGGATACTGCCATGACAATCCGAAGGCCTTTTAACAATACAGGCCTGATGTAGCAGAGTCTCAGCTGAGTATCTGTCATCCTCACACCAAACCCGCGTTGCATGGCTTAGAGCACTGGGGTCTCTGGCACCATAGCCCTCCCTTCTGTGCCATTGCACTGGGATTTCCCTGTTCTTGTAGCTTTCAGTGCTCCAATCATGCATCAGGAGAAAAAAAAAACAAAACAAAACCTATCATTATAGAGGCAAATTCCAATCAAGGTTATCAAGGTCTTCCTCCTGCCTTCTACATCAGTAGAAATCCCAGTTCACACCGTCACCTCTGACGCAACAGATGCCACGGCAAAACGCAGAGCGGGGGCTCCGCAGCCCACAGCCTTGAAATAACTTGCCCCCCCATTTGCTTTGATCTCAGAGGCGCGTCGACGCACAAGACAACATATCTCGCGGCTCCATAATGACCCATCTTCTTCTTCCTCGGTGACAATTTGGGAACAGCTCTGACAGATGATACTAGTTACACCTAGGTGAAAACAACAGGCTGACAGATTCATGCTGACAGAGCGGGCTCACAGATTTCTCTTCTGCCGATCACTGAAGCCTGACTGCCTGCTGTTATGAATTTTGTAGCTGGTCCCAGTAGGGGAGGGGGGGGGCAACTCTGAAATTGTTTCTGTTGTGATTTAGAGCATGTCTGCGTCAACACACGGTGCTTTTTAGTGATGTTATCATAGTTTACGGTTATGGTTACCTCCATATCTATCACTGATGTTCACATGGGGGGGGGGGGGTCAGGTGTTGCTGTGGTAACCACTAGCAAATTTATTGATAACTGGTTTGGTCTGCGAGGTAAAATTTCCTGAACACTCCTCCCAAGTGCCTGCCTCACTCATCGGTGGGTTTGGGGTCGTCTTTTTACGACCCCCCCCCCATCAGAAACCCTTAAACCTCGCCTGCCTATCGAGTTCAATGACAGCGGTACTACCGTGACCGGCCTAGAGCGCTGCAGCAGGGATTTCGTGTACAATGTGCATTCTGTGTTGCTCGACACATTTATTTATTTTTTACCTTTAGCTCTAACGATGTTACCGTAACACTCTCGTGTGGTGTCTCGCATCGGACTCGTGTCACTCGGCGGCGAGGTAACGTTAGAGCCCGACTTGTATCGGCGGGCGGGTACTATCGGCCAAAAATGGCTCATCCCGGATACGTCCGTGTCAGTGTACGTTGGCAGAATATATGCCAATAGAAATCGCGGTCCAAGCTCTTTTTGAGTTTTCAATGTTTGTTGTGTGTGTGTTTTCATTGCCAATGTTTATTAAGACTGCCGTAAAGTTGAGCGGGTCCCATCTCAACTTTACAGTTGCTGTCATCTAGACAATCTTTTCCTTCTTTAAAATACCCGTCCTTCCAAACACAGCTATCAAACAACCGACTTTAAAGGATTATTTCGAAGAAATGTTTCTTTGTTTGTGTATCTCTCTCTTTTTCTTCAATTACAGGAATAGCTGCAGTTTCTTTCATTCTGAAAATCAATGTGGCTCTGGGTTTCCAAGATCAGATATGGATCGGGCTCAATCATCTTGTCCTATTTTGTGGCATTTTACCGTCTTAAATACATATTCCACGCTGTAGGTACGATAGTGAAACACTGACCTTTTTTTTTTTATTTCCTACCGCCATATTTCCATAGCTCCTGGATTTTACTATGGGATTACTGTGGCTATTCATTAACGGCCCTCGAAAAGGTTCCACTCTTTGCTGAAGGGCCACCTGAAGCGCACAGACTGAGCAATTCCTCACTTCCTACTAGGACACGGTTTCCCCACCACCACCCTGTTGCTCCGCTGGATGAGGACCAATTTCTGCCCTTATTCTAACGGTTGACGATCAGGGCTGCGGCTGCGACTGCGCCCCATTTCCCCCTCGCCACTTTCCAACAGGTAAACACAGATTACAGGTCAGTCGTGTTGGAAGGGGTTTGCGGAGGCTCAGAGAGGATTAGGTTTCCCGAACGGTCACCTGCCGTCTGAAGCCGCGAGGGGGAATTAGAACAAAAACCCACGAACCAGGAGAGCCACACCTCGCCTGCCGCGGCGTGCAAAGACCCCGCGCAGAGACCCGGCAGAGAACCCCGGCAATAAACTTTTCCGGCTTTCAGTCCACCGAACGGTGGCCAGAGAGGACGCGGAGACGTGACACGGTGCAACCCGCAACACGCCCAGAACGCGGGCGGCGCGGCTGGAAGTGCCGAGGGCTGCGCGCTTTCGGGACGCACGGGGCTGAGGTGGGTAACTGAGGAGGCTCGAATGCCGATCACACACGGCTCGGGTCGTCTTGCCTTACCTTTGGCTACGAGGGCGATCGCTCCTAAAACCAGCCAAGCGTTTCTCACCGGAGAGACCGGGCAGAGCGCTGCGTAATGTCTCGCCATTCTTCTAAACAGTGGACAAGGTGGACGTAAATATCCACAACAGCGCCGTGTGTAGCAAACGGGCTCCAAGTTATTCCTTCTCCGACCAGCCGAGAAACTTCCAGCTCAGTTCAGACCGCCTGGGTTGAAATCAGCCAAGTTGCGGCTTCTTTCCCTCCGTCTCTCTGTGCGCGGAGCCCTCCTCAAATCAGGACCGCGCTAAGTTTCGTTCTCGCTCCTTGTGAATCTGTTAAGGGCGGGGAGAGTCGAAGCCCGTCCCCGGTGTGCGCCGGCCCCAGTGCCCACAGGTAGCCCGCGGCTGGTTTGCCTCGGACGGCGCGACCTGTCCACGGCGAAGCGGAGCCAAACGGCGACAAAAGTGCGGACGGGGCGTGTGAGAGTCGGCGGAGCTCCGTGTGTCTGAGGCGGAGAGCTGAGAGGGGAATATCGGAGTGATGTCAGCAGAGCGTCACCAAGAGGACCTGAGCCGTAATACTGAACCCGCACAGCTCCGGCTGCAGAGAGAGCTGCAGCCATACAGGGTCATAAAGACTGGAGAAACGCATACCTGGGTGCGTTCTGCTGACACCTGCCGCTCGTTTGGGTGTGTTGGCGCGTGCGTGTGCGTGCGTGTGTGGGATCAGATTAGGGGGGGAATTAAAAAAAAAAAAAAAAATTGCAGCGATAACGGCTTAATCGATTATTACCAGTCATTGTTTCCGTTCATCATTAACATCATTCAGTGGTTCAGACTGACACGGAAAAGAATTACGAGCAGTGCGGGAATGTAAAGCTACATCTACCCAAGTGCTGTTCTTTGAGGCTTGTCACTTGAGTATTTCCATTCGATAAAACCTTCTACTTCTTCACTACATTCCAGATGGAATTACTGAACTTTTTACTCCACTCCTGCTGTTTAAGGTTTTAAACACATAATGTATGAATCAGTGTATAAAGTATCATGCATTGTTACAGATGAAACCACCCAACGATATATACAGTGGCTTCAGAGGGTGTTTAAAAAAAAAAAAAAAAAAAAGTGAAGGGGTCTAAACAACTTATTGTGTTTAATTTAAAAACGGATAAAATGGACACTTGTGCCCTTCAATCTACATCCAATGACCCATCATGACAAAGTGAAAACATGTTTGTAGAAACTTTTGCAAATTTATGAAAAATCAAAAACTGAAATCTCTTATTTACAAAACAATTGAGATCCTTTGCTGTGGCATACCACAGTGTGGTCGGGTGCATGATGTTTGCTTTAATTATCCTTGATGTGTGTCTGGAACTCGACTGGAGACCACCTGTGGCAAATGTAATTGATTTGCCACTGTTTAGAAAGGCACAGAACTGTGTATATAAAAAGGTCCCAGAATTCACTCTGCAAGTCAGGACAAAAACCAAGTCATGAAGTCCAAGGAGCTCTCCGTAGACCTCCGTGATAAAATTATGGTGAGGCATAGATCAGGTCAAGGGTATAAAACCATTTTTAAAACTTTAAGTGTTTCCAGGAGCTCAGTGGCTTCAATAAATGTAAAATGGAAGACATTTGGAACCACCAGGGCTTGTCCGAGAATTGGCCGTCCAGCCAATCTAAGTAACCGGGCAAGAAGGGTCTTGGTCAGAGAGATGACAAAGAATCCACTCTAACAGAGTTTCAGAAGTCCTCCGCAGAGATGGGAGAACCTCCCGGAAAGACAACCGCCTCAGCAGCACTCCATCAATCAGGCCCGTATGGTAGAGCGGCTAGACGAAAGTCACTCTGAGTAAAAGGCACATGATCTGAGAGCATGAGGAAAAAGATTCTCTGGTCTGATGAGACAAAACCCAAACGCTTCGGGCAGAACTCCAAAAACCAGGCACTGCTCATCACCTGGCTAACACCATCCCCACGGTGAAGCATGATGATGACAGCAGCATGCTGTTTGGGGGGGGCTTCTCAGCAGCAGGGACAGGGAGACTGGTCTGAATGGAAGAAAGGATGAATGCAGTACAGAGAGGTCCTTGAAGAAAACCTGCTACAGAGTGCACTTGACCTGAAACCGGGACGGCGGTTCACCTTTCAGCACGACAATGACCCGAAGAATTCACCAAAAAAAGTGTTAGAGAGGCTTGGGGACACAACTCTGACTGTCCTCGAGCGGCCCATAGAACATCTGCCGGGAAGAACGGGATAAACTATCCAAATCCAGGTTGCAAAGCTTGGAGAGATTTTCCCAGGAAGACTCGAAGCTTCTAATTGCTGCTAAAGGGGCTTCTGCAAAGTGCTGAATTAAGGGTCCGAATACTTCTGTAAATTAGTGATTTCAGTTTTTGATTAAGAAATTTGCAAAAATTTCTGAAAACATATTTCACTTTGTCATTGTGGGCAATTGAAGGGCAAAAATGTACATTTTTATGCATGTAAAATTAAATCTACAATACGATAAAGTGTGTAAAAAGTGAAGGTGTAGCCTCCTCCACCGGGTACAACATGAAAAAGCTGCTCAGATATTAATGCACAACTGTAATAATAATAAACTACTATAGTAGTTTATTATTATTACAGTTGCAATATAATATAATCATAGGGAAAACACTCTCAGGGATCTTTATTTTGCTGAATGAGAACTTACTTTTTATATCTAAAGTAGCTTCTATTGTGCTGATAATTCTTATGTACTGAATTTGAACACAGGACTTTCGCTCATTATGGAATATTTTTACACTGTCGCATTTCCACTTTTACTTGAATAAAAGATCTGAGTGCTTCTTCCATCACCAATTACCTGTTGCAGTGCATAACCGTTAATCACTTAGTCGAAGCTGCAGCTACAGTACATCATTGGAGTCATTGGAAATCAAGACCAAAGCCAAAGTAATGTCTTAAAATTGCTCACATGGACTGACCAGCATACAAGAAGTCCCTTATATTATTTAGCAAAAATAATTTTTTTTTTTTTTTTTTTTTTTTTTTTTAAAATCAGAGAAATTCTATGACAGCAATTGGTAACTGAAACTTTTTATCCTTTATCAAAAATAATAACTGATTTCTGTCAATTGACAAAGTGATATATCAAGTGTATATGTCAGAACTGCTTATTTGAAATAGAGATATAAAACAACTATAGCTTCAGAAATGGAATCTTGTTTTTAGCATTCAGTGCGTCCCTGTGTGGCGGTCTACAGAGGCCATACCACCCTGCATATCACATGCAATGTCTCCGTGGGCTCATCAACGGTTTCCCAGCCCAGCATACGCTTTCTAGGAAGACGAGAAAAATCTCCTTTCTAGACACTTAGCTCATCGGGCGAAAAAAATGGAGGAAACCTTGAGAGAGGCAATTCAAAGAGAGACACCCCTTCTGTTGGTAGGAAGAGACAATTAGCCTACTGAAAATAGGATAAAAAAATAAAAATATTTTACACAGTTAGTAGAAATTCAAAACACAAGTTTTAATCCATCATAAATCCAATCAAATCAAACCAATAAACCAACACCAAGGCATATGAAATGTCCAGTCAAATAAGCATGAGATAGCAGAAGTTGCAATTATTTTTTATTTTTATTATTATTTTTCTCTACTCTCTATAAATTGTGGACTCACTTTCGAAGGGTATCATACAAATATTAAAAGAACATCATAAATCCTTGTAAAACAAAAGGACAAAGGATCCATACATTATCGTCAAAGTCACTATAAACACAAATGAAAACCAGCAGAGGCGTAAAGTGAAGTCAAACCACCTGAACACATTTTGCTAATCCCGATTTCTCATCATGGAATCAAGATTATTTGCTAATGTTTTCAGAAACCTATAGTATGGTTCATGGTACGTGATCTAAAACGTAGTCAAGTCAGATGAGGATATTGGCAATCTAAGGGGTTAAAATGCATGATGGAGTTACTTTCTGGAAGTATAAGTACGTCTGGGTTGTACTGGTGTTAAAGCCTGAGTGCTGCAGACCAACAATATGACCTCCGCTATAAAAGACGCTGTGGAAGCGACTCGGATCTGTATTTTCCAAAACATTTTTAAATATCTTTTAATCCACATCCTGACTCACCCATGTGATGATTTATCAGGTCTATTACACACACACAAAAAAACAAAAACAAATGTACAAGCGACTTGGACACAACGACAAAAAATTGCACACATTCTGTAAATTCAGGCTTGCAGCACACGAGAAGAAGCCTTCAGGGGCTGGAGGAAGTTTGCGTCTTAGGGGTAGATGGATGTTGTCATTTACTTTGTTGTCCTCTGCACAAAAACAGTATGCTCAGACTTTTTTTTTTTTTTTTTTTGAAATGTTTCAAACATGGAGAAGTTGAAGGCAAATATACAGACCCGCACTCTCCTATGCACAGAGAGGCCGTTCTCCCGTCTGTTTAGGATGATAAGGGAGCATCTTTGAAGTCAGCTGCAGCAGTTTTCAAGTTACTGTTGAAATGAGTAACACAGGCAGATTGACTGGGAAAATTCTTACTTTGCTCACACCGAGGCATTGAAAAGGCAAGGCTCAATTAACTATGTGATTGAGTCCTAACTCCTGGACTGCAAACATATTAATCACTATGGTAGGAACCAATTCCCTCGCCCCCAGCATACTCACAGCATTATGTCAATAATATACTTACATTTTTTATTGTTCTGCAGTGATTTAACATGAACCAACATCCAATGTAATATTTTTATTCCATACTAGTAAATAATAGATTATTGTTTACACCCAAATTGAATGAGCTATACATAAAGGGCGGGATAATGGTACCATTATTTTTGGTGTTTACTTCTGCTTGGACATTGTAAAGGGTCATTTCAACGAATGAAGGTGTATTTTCTTATTTAACTTCTAGCGGTAAGTAGCCGTGCAGAAGTCCGCCTGTGGGAACTCTTCTGCAGCACCAATACGATGGAGGTGAATGGGATTTTGTCAGTGGTGCCCACAGCACTGAACAATAACATTCAAAAAGTCAGCAACGACCAGCACATTTACATGCACTTAAGCCACTGGGTTACGCAGAGAAACCAGGTTACACATGTAACCTGACCACTTTCAACTCCGGTGTACATACAGCAGGGCATTAAAAAGTAGTAAAGATTTCTGTGTTACAGTGATACTTTCAATGAATAAAGTCTTTTGTACGCGCATACTTGTAAAAAGCCAATTAGAAAATCGGTTACTTGGCCAGAAAATGGTTTTTCTCCACGGGAAGTTTCTCTATTCTCTGAAGAAGTGACAGACAGACAGACAGACAGACAGACATCTCAAAGTCTGGGGGGGATCAGTGTCTTGCTCAAGAACACTTTGAAATGTTAACGAGAGCTGGGGATCAAACTTCCATACTCACAAATAATGGCCGACCAGCTCCACCCGAGCTACAGCTGCCCTTATTTAGACTAGACAGACTAGACAAACCAAACAGTTAATACAAACTACACACAGTAATACATCACACACACACACACACACACACACGCACACACGCACTCATTGTCAGCACCATGAGTGTGTTAGGCAAATTAAAGTCAAGGACACCAGCTGCCTTTGAAAGCAGCACCAAACAAAAAAAAAATGAAAGACACATCTTTCAAAGTCTGATAAACTCTAAAACATCAGACCCTGCCAGTGGTGAAAATGTACTTACACTCTTGCATCAGACATTCAAAAAGTGATCCTGAAACACTTCTCGCTCAGTCCTCTCACTAATATCAACAAGAAAAAAGAGCGCATGTTGCAGCTTACAGTGACAGTGATGTAATGACGGTTGCCCTCTGGCTCCAATAGGCCAACGATCCCACTTATTCCAAACCAAGCAACCACTGGCACAGTCAAAACATCTCTATGTCACAGTCAAAGTAACCAAAGTAACCACCTGCCTCCTCCAGCTGTTACAATTACAGAGTACTGCTCCCACTACTAAAGTACCATGATTTCTGCCTTGAGGCAAAACATATAAACACCGATTTTATTGTGGAAAATCCATGTAAGCAACTCACGCCTCCCTCCACATAAACCATTCAAAACATTTCCCTGAAAAATAACACACGACTGCCCTCTGGAAAGCTTGACTGTCTGCCTGCCTCCAAAACCTTGCCCATGATACTTCTACCATTTTGCCGGGTTGTGGATCCGGCCGCCCACCTCTCCATTATCGCCTCATTAGCAGGCTACAAACTGGCCCACCCTCCATTTTGGCTCCAGCCTCAATCAGCCCATTAATCACAGAAGAGCAGGGAAACCTTCTGTCCTCTGAAGGTTCACGATGTATTCTGCCGGCCCCTGCTGTGTGCGTGTGTGCGCGTATAGGCATGCTGCTGCATACAAATGATCCAGCTACATCCTGCCATCTGTTGACTGCTAAAAGCAACTGCACCAACACTCCACTGACACACACAGGTTCTTGATGCTCAGTGTCCATTCCTTATCTGTGTTCAAAAATGTTTATTTTTGAATTTTTATTCATGTTTATCTCATTGCAAGAACAGATGGAACAATCACTGCAACAAGTCTTCATAATTAAAACAACAAAAAAGGTTTTCAGTGCATTACAAAGTACATCTCATCCGAGGGTTGTCTCATCTGCCACTGATGTGGTTGAGGTATGATCAATTTAAATGCAACTACAACTACTTTGTTAAGGTTGGGTAAAGACCCTCTTCATGGCTTAAAAGGAACCATTTCTAATGTTGGCAGGAGAAAGAATGCAAAGCCAGGTCTACAGTGTGGAAGTCTTCATCTCGATCTGTTCTCTAACACCCTTCACAGCAGTACGACGACGTCACTCTATTCCTTTGATACTGAATGTGAACAAAGGTCTTTTTACGAATGCTGTCAATTTTCTGGAGAGAATAGTTGAATGGCCTCAAGAGGTTTTTTTCTAAATTCCGTAAAGACACTCATGGTTCCCAGAAGATAACTCCTCATTATTCTGGTCATCTCTTGGCTTTTCCTCTTGCACCACCATGAGATCTGGTTTTGAGTGAAATATCTCAGCAACCACTGGATGGATTGCCATGACGTTCTGCACAGACATTCACGTTCCCCTCGGGCTGAACTGTAATAACCTTGGTCATTCTTTAACTCTTCGTCTAGCGCCAACATCAGGTCAACATTTCAATTTGTCCGATGCTTTGGTTTGTGACAAAATATCTGCAAAACTAACGACTTTCCCATCAGTCTCAGCTGTGCCGTGCAACATGGTAAACATTATACCTGCTAAATATTCATATGTTAGCCTTGTCATTGTGAGCATGTTAGCATGCTGACATAAGCGTTTAGCTCAAAGCGTCCCTGTGCTGAATTGCGACCTCATAGACCTGCTGGTGTGTTTGTTGACTCTTGCTCTCATTAAATTTCACCCGTAACTTCAGCTAATCGTGCCAGACCTGTCTCCACTTTCTGATGTGATTTACCTTCTGTGGTGTTAATATTAACGAAGACCATGCGTTCATCATTCAGAGACTGACCCGTCTCGTTATGCTCAGCTGGCCATGCAATGACAAACTGCTGGTTGTTGAATATCAATCTCTTGTCTGTGAAATCTATAAACTGTTGCATTTTAATGTTTCCTGTGGAATGCCAGCATTGTTCTCGTTCCTACTCTAATTAACAAAAGTGTAGCTTGAAGGCTGAGAGTCATATTTTTTCTTAGTTAGCTACATAATTATCAAATAAAGAGTCACGGTTCAGAGTTGTTCAGTATCAATAATAGATAGGCCTTTATAGTAACTGTGGCTGACGTGTTTTTAACATTTTGTCATTTTCTACAGGTTGTTTTAGTCCAATATATTCAGCCATACAGCCATTCTGTATGCTGACATTATTATTATTATTATTATCATCATCATCATTCACATTCAATCTAAAAAAAAATTCATTATAAAAACAGCTACATAATTGAAAACATCACATGGCTAATCTCTTTTGGTAATAAAATGCAAAAAGGCCACATAAATGCAATTTGGGGGGAATTTGTGTGACATAAATAATGAATAAGCCCTGGCTCCAGGCCTGTTTGGCCCTGTAGAGGAAACTCAGTAAATGAATTCCTCCTGCTGTAATGATGTTGTAAACAAAATCAGAATCACTTTATATCAACTCATATGCCAAGTGCTGTGAATGTTAAGGTATTTATATCGGTTCAGCCTGTAGGTCTACTGGTTATTTAACATAATTATGGTACTGATATATAAAAACACAGTATACTGACATATTTAAATTTTGTTATTGTCAATACAAAACACACACTGAAAGCGTCACTTTATTAGATCAATCCGTCTACTTGAGGAAACCAAGCTTTACATTTCCCTTAAAATCTCAATTCAGCAAGCAATGGAAGGGCTTTGAATAATTCAGCCAATAATTCACGTCTTACCACTTTGTGCTCCCTCACTGCCAGGGGCCACTTTAGTTTAAACCTGTGGTTCAAAACCTCCGGGTCAGGACCCTCCCAAGAGGTTGCGAGATAAATCTGAGAGGTTGCAAAATGACTAACAGGATTGAAGAGAAGGAAAAACATTTCTGAAACACAAAATAATATTTATTTTTTTCTGTCTTTCCTTTTATCTGTCTTGCGTTAGTTCTTGAGGCCTCTGAAATGCATTTAAATGAAACAGTCACTGAAGGGAAATTCACCCTTTGGCTGAACTTTTCAAAATTCATAGATGAGAGGGCCAAAGTGTCACTCTCTCATGTCT
Source organism: Xiphias gladius (assembly GCF_016859285.1). Lineage (NCBI taxonomy): Eukaryota > Metazoa > Chordata > Actinopteri > Istiophoriformes > Xiphiidae > Xiphias > Xiphias gladius. Next base: position 22,270,688 of record NC_053423.1, read on the forward strand.
GTCATAAATTAGCGCTGAAAAGCTTTGAGCGAAGTGGTGAATCATATTGTACTGAGCTGCTCAGTTCAGCCCAGGATGCAGCTGCACTGCAGGTGTGAGTATGTTTAACTCTCTATTTCTTCTAAGAAAGACTTAAAGGAAAGCGTTCCATCAGCTGTCCGCTGGCTGTAGATGTTTGGTTTACTGAGTCGCTTCCTTCTTGTCACACACACACACAAATCATCTTTCTATATTCATGCTTTTGCCTTGTGTACAGATTCGACTGGCATCGTGCCTCTGGCCTTGGCTCTTCAATCACCTCTCCCCTTCCACCGTCCAACCCTCCACCCCTCCATCTAACCATTCTTTGATCTCTCCGTCCCTCCGTCTGTCATCCCAGAGAGCAATATAAATCAACTCGTACCTCGGTGACAGCCGGCCACCCCAAACACCTATTCGGTTATTTACTTCAGTATGCCTCTGATCCACCAAACGAAGCCACATTAGCGCCAACACGGTCAACTCCACATATTCTCACATGTATCTGCACAGAACACTTTAGAGCAAACACACACAGACACAGACACAGACACACAAAATCTGCTTGGCTGCATTAGAAGGGCTGGAGGCACGTCTGTGAGAGCTTTCTCCCTTATTATTTTGTCCACAACCAGTCGTCTCTTATCCTCACCTCATTTTAGAAGCTATAAGCTAACAAATATGTGCGCACACACACACACACATGCATACTCACACACCCACACACACGCACACACAATATCGACACATGTGCTTGAGCCCACACACAGTTGGTATATTTGATTTGTGTGGATATAGATTGCTATGTTTTCATAGTGGAAGAGAGGGTGATGGGGGAGGGGACAAATGGATAAGGGCACGGTCCTCTAAAAAGGGGGAGCGAGGGGGGCTGCCACCTGGTAGATAATCTTTCAGTCTCTAAACACAGTGGAACAGAGGGTGAGAGGTGCCTGTCAATCAAGGTAAGGAGTCCCCACTGAGGTAACCCAGGTTATGGTTTTGTTGAGGGAGGGGGTAGTTACATGAGGGGGGATCAACGGACACCAAAACACCCTGAGAGATGACTTCTTTCTCAAAGAAAAAGCTTATCTCTAAATAAAAATTCAGTCAATAACTTCTCACCCCACCACAGATGTGCACAGACCTTTTTTAGGGACGGGGACAAAGAAAGAAATACGTGCACCTGTCCTGCGCACAGGGTTAGGCTTATGTTACAAATAGGTATTTGAGCTAACAAGAGGGACACTAGAGATGATTAAAGGACTCAAGCCCTTCAAGTGCACATCTGGAGTGACAAGGGAAAGTGAGGAGCAAAGAAGTGTCCCATTAAGCCATGGAAATGTCATGGTTTTACATAGAGGGCTCTTTGACATTCCAGGGCTATCGCTGTAAAAAAATTTTGACCAGACACATAATATTATGTAAAATGATCTAATTATTTTCTTTAATTCTTTGGATTTTTAGCTATGCTGAACATGTGGCTCTAAGTTAATGTCTGGCTGCCCAGCTCTTTTGTCCAGACTTAATTATCTTGACAACTATTCAATAGATTCCCATGAAATTTTGTGCAGACTTTTTTGGTTCTCTGATTGTATCTTTATCTGAATGATTCTGGTGATTCTCTGACTTTTCCTGTGGTACCAGCGGGAGGTCAACATTTGTGGTTTTAAGTGAAATGTCCCAACAGCTGTTGGATGAATTGCCACGAAATCTGTTCTGGACATTAATGTCACCCTCGGGAGGTACTGTAATAACTTCGGCGATCACTGAACATTTAATCTAACTTCATCCTCGGGTCAAAATTTCAATTGACATTCCTAACATCCTTAGCTGTACTGTTTAGTGCTATTTAGCAAATTTTAGCATGCTAACATTCTAAACCAAGGGGGTTGAACCTGATAAATATTTCACCTTGGAAACATTATACCTATCAGCATGGTAGCTATTAGTCTTTATAATACACCCCGTGTGGTTAATTGTAGTGTAAACTTCCCCCAAGGTTGCTAAAACCCCCAACAACCCCAGAAAATATACAGAAGACATGACCTCAGTGTCCTCCGTAGTAGCTACAGCCCTGCCCATGTCCGTCATGCACATACCTGCAGCCCACATGAAACTCATGTTGAATAGCACAGGACATTTCTGCACAGTGTCCCTGTAGTTGAATCCCAGCCATTTTCTAAACTAGCCATCTTTTTGCAGCTCCAAAAACAAGTCGAACATATCCATCACAGCTCTCCAAACAGCTTGTACACCACGTTCAAAGTGCTTAGCAGCCAAGTTGTAGTAAGGTAGCACACAGACTTTCTTCTGACGTCCACCAGAGGAAATATGAAGCAATTGGATGAATATCTCTGTGTTTTTTGGAACCAAATAAAAGGTGGAAATGCGACTCCAGTAGCTAGACAGCAGGCTGGCATGGAGATAGGAGGGCCAATTCACTGTGTTTGATGAAACTTCAAACGTCGGGGGGTTGTTTTGACTAACACACACAGTAAATGGTAAATGGACTAGCGCTTTCCTAGTCTTATCGACCAGTCTACACGACACATTCACCCATTCGCGCACACACACACACACACACACACACACAGGGCCATTCGGGGTTGAGCATCTTGCCCAAGGGCACTTAAACATGCAGACTGGAGGAGCCAGGGATTGAACCGCTGACCTTCCAGTTTGAGGACAACCAGCTCTACCTCCTGAGCTGCAGCCACCCCATGGGTTGACAGTGACTGTTTTCATTTTGAGGAAAAACCTATTACTATATGATAATTTCTGACTCTTCTCAGTTTGACTACACAGAAATGAAGAGGAGAGCAGGGTGCAGGATACAGCAGATGGTATATTTCAAATCCACAGCCCTGAGTAAGAGGAATGTGCTGTGCCAAGTTTTTGTGGTAGTTTTTGTAGTATTTTTTTTTCCCAGAGTGGATCTATTTCATGTTGCTTGGCTTAATACTGCCTTCTAGCCATCCTGGTAAGCTCTTGGTTGAGACTTCTGAAGTGGTAAATACAACGTATCACACAGCTTCCTGAGCAACATTAGTAAACTGCGGCCTGGGAGTCTCTTATCAACAGCAAGAGCGTGACATCCATGCCCAGAAATGTGACAAGTGATGAGTTAAGTGAAATTTAAATGTGTCACTACACAGTATTTAGCGGAAATTCTAAATATTAGCTGAAAAGAATTAGCCATATTAAAAAGTCACCACTCTGAAAAGCATCTATGTACCTTACTCAAAATGTGCTCTAACCGAAGAAACTATTAAAAGATCAATAGGACTATGAAATAAGTGTGCGATCCAGTCTGTGGATCAAACATATTTGCAAATGATTCTTCTGGTTAATTTCAACCTGGTTTGAGTGTTAACGTACATTTTCGACAAAGCACCACAATGTCAGAAAAGCCGGTACTACATCAAAGGGATACAGTAATGGACTCTCAAATACCTTCCTGCAGTGGCCACATCCTTCTGTTTCTGTTAATGAATAGACTGACCCGTCAACCGTGTCGCTCAGTACAGAATTGTAGAGGAGGAGGAGGAGAGGCAATTAGGGACAAAGATCTGAATGTGGAGAGAAAGAATGGGGAAACTGTTTTCTAAAGGGACGATGGGCTCAGCTAGGTGGTATTTTTGATGGTGTTTCTGAAAAAGTCTCATAGTGAGACACGAGACAACTCACTTTTTCCACAATAAAGTTTCCGCAGAAATTGGTAAGCGCTTACCTTCCCTGCAGGATTTTTTCTGTTTATTAAAAAGCTGCACCTCCGCAGCAGTTGTCTGAGAGCGAACTTTTCCGTCACTCTGGGAACAACACTGTACAATGAAGCCCAGCATCAGGCACCACAAAGAGTGGATATAGTGCAGGGGCCTGAAACAAGCAAACAATAATATGTACATTATGTGTAAGCTGGTGTGGGGCGCCATTAGGATCATAATAACTGGATCTAATGTCTCTGTCTGTCAAATAACTTTAAAAGACACTTCGTGAAGTAAGATCCCAGTCACTCATACAATATCATTGTCCTCAGACTAAAATCACATCAGATTGAACGGAATGAAGACTGTCGCTGCCATCAGTCAAACTCAACCCATGGTGAGGGGGAGGGCCAGACTTATCATGGCATCTCGCCCGGTGGTATGAGCGAGGAAACCCGCTCTAAAATTGTGTTTTACCTCGGCCTTGGGGTACGGTCACGATGCTCAGATTAGGGTGAACGCGTGCAGCTAACGTGGGTGATGGTGTGTATGTCTGAAGGAAGGGGGGGGGGGGGTCCTTCAGAGAGCGAATGAGTGAGCAACGCACCAGAAACAAGTGATTACCTACCTCCAGGCCTTCTTGTAAAATGTCACCCCTCTGAGAAATGGGTCTGTGGTGAGTGACCTGTAAACTCTGACATCATATGCTGTTCTGGTGTCTGGGCAATGTTTATTTTCTTCTCGAAAAAGAGGGATATTTTACTCCTTTTTCTATTTCTCTCTTTGCTTTTTTGGGTTTTTGAGGCTGGAGCAAAACACATAAGAATTTAGAGAGGGGGAAAAAAAAAACAAGGTTAAGGAAATGTTAGACATGTAAGAAAGTAAAGTTATGTCTGAATAAGCCAAAGTTCAAGGTGAAAAGTAAAACAAAAAAATGCATTAGAGATGCGGCTCCTGGGACATTTCGTACTCTAAAATGAAAAATGTTCTTCCTTCTGCTTTGTTTCGGTTTTAAGCACAATTTAAGCACAGGTTTTTCTCCCTACATTCTGCCACAGTTATCAGCTCCTCAGGTCAAGCTGAATCAACAAGTTTCAAACAATACCAAAAATTAGCAGACAGAATTGCATGAGAAGATTGACCCATACTGTTCACAAGCACTAAAGCTGTGTCTCCAGCAAGTCTTGTCAGTATCAAAATATCTAAAAATATCCAAAAGAACAGTAAAGGTTCCAGTGGTCACTTCACATTTACAGTTTAAACATACCTCTAACGATTTAACTGTTTAGAGTAATAGATGCTACTCAGAAGAGACAACATGACCCTAAAACTAAATGGGCTGGTGCTGGTTAAGGAAATATTAGCCATGGAAGAAAGTAAAGGCTGGTTATGTTTAAATAAATCGAATCTGGTGCAAGTAGAAAGTAAAACTGAGGGGAATTTTTAGGGAGATGTGGCTACTGAGACATTTTGGAATCTAAAACAAAATACATTCCTCTTTCCTTCGGTTCTGGGTTGAATTTCAAAAAGCACAAGCATCCCTCCCAAGCGTAAAGACTCGAAAACATATTCAAATCAGGTCTAAGATGGGAAATTATTAAAACACACATGCTGGCAAAGCCTCATCACCATCCTGCTGCGAGAAGGTCTAACCCTGCTCTCCGTGAGCAAGACAACCACAACTTGACCAGGTCTCGTCCATGCGCAACCGTGCGAAATCCGCAGCGCCTTACCAACAGCAACGTGTACATCACATTCTGGAAACTGAATGTGAACATACATATATATATATATATATATATATATATCATGCTGAAACAAAAAATTAAAGTAACTACTGTACAGGGAAAATGAGCGGGAGATCTTTGTTTCCTGACCCCAGCAGAGGATTTCAAAGGGCAATATAAACCCCCTGATATGAAAATTATGTCCTGTGATTATTTCCTAATAAGGCCAAAGTGATTAGAGTAATACCTGACTGATTTTGAAGTAGCAAAAATCACCTTTGGAAACACAGAAAAAAAAAAAAAAAAATCCACACAACCTCACTTCCACACATAAACAGTTTTCGACAATAGGCCTGCTTGATTTTCAGTCCCCTGGGGAAAGCATCTAATGTTACTGCCCTCTGTGAGTAATTGGTAATTAAACTGATGTGAACAGACTTCTGAATTGCACTTTTCAAGCCCAGGGTCGGTCATTCTCTGATCTCAATATGGGGTCACCTTCATGAAAAAGGCTACAGAACACTAATTTCATCCCGGCTCTGATTATTTCCTTGTTTCTCTAACTTAACTGCTACAGTCCTCAAGCCTCAGCTTCCATCTTCCATCCCCTTTCCTCTCTTTTACTTTTCCAGAAAGCCCAGTCAATCAGCTCTTTCCCAAACCTATACTACCACAAGGAAATCTGCCTCCCCCGCCCCAGTCTTTGGTTTTGGCCCGAGCTACGTAGACACATTATGTGTTTTTACCCTTTGACCCAAAGCACAAAGGGCCGTCAACCTAAACCCTCTTCTAGCCCTTTGTCTCTTCCTCAGGCTGCAGCTTTACTCTGTCCAAGCTCAGGTCTGTCCCACTGGAGGGAAGGTAAAGCCTATCATTAATTTAAACTGCAGGTATTTCTTCAACTTCAAGCTAGCATGGCTCCTCAGTATGAGAGCTTACGAAACTGAGCTTTTACAGGAATTTTGTTACCATCACCACCTCCTTCACAAAGATGGAGATCTCCCACCTTGCATATGAAAAAACCAGCAGGGTGTTCAGGTTAAGTGTGTCTCATTGGCATTGGCTTTTTTATTTTGCACTAGTGGCAGAGGTTGCCTCAGGCCAACCTTTTAAAGGGTGGCAGCGTTACGCCCATTGCATTATTTCCTGTGTAACCTCTGGCATCTTATAGATGACCTGGAATACCACCCACTCACTCTCTTGTTGCAACACCTGTGTTCTCAGCCACCATTTACTTTTCATTTATTCACCTTGCAAATTTCTGTAAAACTAAAAATTGATTTGATTTTGCAATTGACTCATTGTTTGTGAGTCCTTTATACTGTATCTGTCAAGCTTTGGTTGCAAAACTTCGACATCCTTACATCTTCCCAAGTGAACGTTCTGATGGTGAACAGATGTCGATAAGGCAGCTGTTTGGATATAGCACCGAAATGTGTGAAGGCACTCTGAGCTACTACCTACATTGTTTACTATAGTCAGGAGCTAAAAATTTTCCTGACACGGAATCAAAGTGTTTTTTAAAAGCTTAATTTTACTGCGTTATTCCAAATGATGGTGTGAAAGTTTTTTTGTTGGGTTGATTAGTTTTGGGGGTTTTTTTTGTTTGTTTTTTTAAAAGCAAAAAAAAAAAAATCACTTTTTTGCTATCTGCCTCATCTTGATCCTCCCTCTGACAGTAGCAGTGTGATGCAACACCATAAAACATGAGTACTGGTTTAGTGATAGATTTATTTTACTGCAACTAATAAGACATCTGGTGAGTTGGCTTCTTTGCCTTTCAGACTTTAATAACAGTTAATGAGCCCGAGAAATATGGTAAAACTGCTATAAAAACAAACTTTCTTAATTATACTTACGTTTATAAGCTGTCAGAAATCAATATTAAGTAAATAGAAATAATAACAAGAGTCAATCTCCACCACTTACTCTTAATGTAAATTAAAATTGAACGCTTGTAATGTTAAAGATAAAAGAAGCACCTTTTTTTTTTTTTTTTTTTAAACTAGGGGCCGAAAAAATAAAGCAAAAAAAGAGATATCAGGGACGTACAGCACATGTGTGCCCGGTGTTTATTATTAATAGTGTCGGATAAAAACACATAGAGTCAGAAGAGGCAAACTCATTAATTTAAAAACAAAAAAAAAAACTAAAAAACCCTCAAAATCCATTTTAGGTGGGAAGCAGCAATGAAATGGTGATTTAGAGTTACTGTTGATCAATTAATTACGTTATCTTGTCATGTCCTCTGAAATAAATTTACATCAAACGTAGTTGATGGAAACACTGACTCACATTTTATTTTGCTGAAATTTCATAAATTTACTTACAACTGTCACATTGCTCCATAGTCCCTTTTCTCCAGCCCCATGCGCCTGCTACGGATGCCGGGCCTCCCCCCTCTCTGACACAGGGCCATGTGAGAGACCGACCCTGTGGCCAGGGACCTGGGGAAGTCAGATTGATTAAACAAGCTGCTGGCATAATGTGATCATGTATCAGTCAGCCCACACGTTTAGCTCCATAATTCTTTCTCCATGGCAGCCTGTCTCCGCTCCAGCTTTGGCCTTTTGAAGTTGAGATCTCACAAATCCCCCCCTCCCCTCTCTGCCTCCATCTAGCCGTCTATTTTTCCCCACTCCATCTTCCCCATCCCACATGTCCCTCTGTCCATCCTGGCTGCCAGCGTTCCTTCACCCTTAATAACTCCTCTCACCCTGTCCATCCTGACCTCCGGCATGCCTTCGCCCTCGATAACTCCCCTCACCCCATCCGTTTGTCCCTCTCGCACTGCTTCTTCCCATCATTAGGCGTTTTACCCCGCTCGGTTCCCCTCCTCTATTAGCCGGCTGTGTAGTAGAGTGTTGCTTTGCTAATGGCACTCCAAGGGAGCACAGAGATAATACTGTTGGCTTTAATTAAAGACATTAAAGGGCTGGAAAGACACAGAGCCCCCGGGATGATGTGTTCTCCTCTCACACCTCCCGAAATACCTCTCTCTCGTCTCTTCTCTCTCCATCACTTTTCCTTCTCTTGCCTTTGCTGCCGCTCAGTTGCTTCCTTTCTTCTTGTGTTGAATCACCATTTCCCTCCTTCTCCCCCTACGCATACTCTTACTCCTACCTCTTTCCTGTGTTTCCACTGATGTGTGTTTCATTCTCTTACTCCCCTCCACCCTGTGTATTTTATTTCTTTTCCATTAAGTCTTTTTTCCTCTGTCTTTGCCTCCCTTTCTGTCTCCATCTCTTTCTTCCCCTCCCTATCCAGAAAATATTCTCCTCCCCTGCCTCGTTCTTGGCACCTGGTGACTTGTGAATATCTTCATTAGTTTTGAGGCCTAGAACTTTGTTTGCTATTAATTAGTGTTTTCCATGTGAGTTTGATCTACATCACAAGATGTTTGCCAGCTTGTAGAAACCTGCCTGGCTCTGTTTTCCTTTTTTGCTGGCAGAAGGCAAGTACTGATAACTTAAATTTAGATACTGACGGTAGGGACTAGCTGTGCACATTTTAAAACTGCGTGCTTCTGTTCATGTGTGGATTAGGCCTGTTCCTAGAGTCCCTGGGCTCTCAAATATGGCGAACGACAGCATAGGACTTGGGAGTGGACATTATGTTGCACTGCTACTATGATGGGAATGGCATGGAATGATAATTAACCATTGGTTGTGGACAATGTTTGACACACCATATTGCCCCTATCAAGACAAAAATGCTGACAGATGTTTTTACATTGTACGGCAAAGAAGCAGTTACCGATATAAAAAGTTAATGTTTTACAGGTTGCAATATCAAGAACATTTACCAAGCAATGTCTGTCTGACTCCTCTCTAAATCATAGGTTAAACAACTTTAAAATAAAAATTTCCTATAAGCAAACCTTATATCCCTTTTAGTAATTTCTGCCAACTTAAACCCAAATTTCTGCAATAAATACATCTGATTATTACCTTTTCTTTCATTGTCAGATAGCCGCCTGAGTATTAAACCTGAACTGATCATGGGTCTCTAAACGTTACCAGCCCAGGTACAACCTAGCACAATCTCTAGCAGACTCAACTACTTTGTCTACTAACAATTAATGATACGAATTTAGAAAACTGGAGATTCCCCAGTTTAATGTTTGAATGTAGGGCATTCGCTGTGAATTCATATCATCAACATTTAATACAGCAGTAAAGACGGGTGAACTGTGCACTGCCAAATTAAAAGGGGCACAGATAACCAGCTGGGAACAAGCACAGTCAATTATTGCAGCGTGACGTTACATGTAAAAAAAATGTAAAGCACTTATTGCAATTGTGGAGGGCAAGTCATGCTGGGAACAGAAGGGACTCAAAAGTTGCTCAAAACAACACAGTTTTCCGAAAACGTACGACACAATGTTAAAAAGTAAATGTGTTCAACGGTGGCTGATGACAGTGCGTCAGGGGAGTGGCAGTGAATGAGTTTGTGCAAACATTTCAACACGTCCCACAAAGCAGCAATCAAAGCTAAATGCGGCACTGTCCATCAGTGCAATACTCTCGCATGCAACCCTCTTAAAGTTTCTGCGTTTGTGTTCATAAGTAGGTGTGGGCATTCAGTCAAACTGTGTTAGGCACACACATGCTCGCGCACACAGCCCTTTGTCAGGTAAGATGTGCACTTCAAGGCACTGTTTAGTCTGGCTGGTTGTGCCTCCCTGTATCTCCATTTAGTCATTATTGAAGGCACATCTGCTCTCTGTGAGCTGGCTCCTCTTTATAATCCCATCATCCACCATGCAATTTCACACACACATACTGACACACGTAGACCCCCACACACACACACACACACACACACACACACACACACACACACACACACACACACAGCTTGACAGACCTGATTGGAAGCACATATGCACATCCACACACACACACACACACACACACACACACACACACACACACACACACACACACACACGCAGACATTCCTGCGAGCTAACTCATATGCATAACGATGTCTGCAGAGAGACACACACACACTCACACTACCAGCACACACACCTAAAGGTGAATCACAATGGTGGCAAGGCACTTTCCGATCATCTCACATGAGCTCAACACCCCTCCATAAATAAAAAACCGCCTTAGCACCACAGGGAAGGAAACAACATTTGGAGAACAGATTAAAGAGGGGGTTTCTGTGGCGGAGGTATGTGAACAAGTGTGTGTGTGTGTGTGTGTTATTGTTTTGTAGAGCTGTGTATCACGTTGTGTGCGTTCATCAAAACAGGTTCCTGGGTCGTATAGTGATGAAACAGCGAGTCCACTTTCATTTCCTGATACACTATATACTGTGCAGGAGCCTGCAAAGGGATGTGAGGATGAACTATTTGTATCAGTGTTACCTCCAGTGTATGTATATGTGCGTGTGTGTGTGTGTGTGTGTGAGAGCGTGTGTGTGTGTGTGTGTGTGTGTGTGTCTGTGTGAGAAGGAATGAGGATGACTGAGTCACCCTCTGGCTTGCCATCCTTATCCCTGGCACCCTGTGCCCTGTTTAGCCCTACGGGTTAGGGTTCCTCTCGATTCAGTCAAGCAGACGACAGGAAGAAAAAAAAAAAAAAACGAAAAGCACAGAAAACAATTAACTTTGATAGAGAAAGGAGTGATGGGGGGGAGCCAGAGAATTTAGGTGGAATTGGAAAAGGGACTGAGGGAGTACATAAGAAAGAAAGTGAGAGAGCGAGGAGATGGATTGAAAGACAAGATGAGACAATATGAGCAGTAGTGACATATCCTGTTGTGGTATTCACAAATGTGTTCAGTAATGTAATCAAAATGCTTACAAAAAGCTAATACAATATATTCCGTTTATTTATTCCCATATCATTTTGATATATTTGAGGGATAAAAGGTGCTCATGAGAAAAAGCAAAAAGCATTTTAATAATTTTCGCAAAAACACAAATGTTCCTCAGAGCTACATTTTACAAAGAAAACCTGCATCTCTATAAATGGCCTTATGAGTAAGAGACACTCTAATCCGCCTTTGCAGAAGTATCTGTATGCAGAATGCATATCTGAGGTAACATTAAGAAAGTTTCTTTTTTTATATTTTATTTGGAAATGTTTTTATTTATTTTTTTTATTACCCAGTTTGTTCATGTCCAACATCTCTGAAAATTGTTCACCAACGGCAGCATTTTTCAAGTGGTTATTTCCTTAAAATGAGTGTGGGCACTGAAGTAAGGAAAGTAAAATCAACAAAGCTGGACAGACACTATGGTTTTTTTGATCTTGTATGCTGCATTAACTCAGACTATGCATTTCAATCACCCATTCTGCAGACCAAACACGTACAACTTCTATTCTCACATTACACTTCCACTGGGCACGTACAACATGGATGCTCACTCTGAAAATAAACACAGAAACCCTAATCAGTTTTGTCCATTGACAACTTCAACCGAGATTTGTTCAGAACATCCACAAAAAACACTGTGGAAAAAAAGAGAAGGGCTTTGTGAAATTTTACCTTCAACAGAATTCAACAGGAGCTAAAGAAGCACCTGCAGATGACTGGCAAGATGCAGACAGTATCATCTGTCCTGTTTTATTTCTATCACAGCACAGTCTCAGTCAAGACTACAGTTGGCCACAGCATGTAAAATACTACTAGTGAAATGACCGATCATCCAACTTGGGAAGTGATTTGGGTCATTCTTGAATAAACAAACAAAATCACGAATATCAGCGCTGTATGAGAAAAGATACTGACCAGGCAGCCAACCCGACTCTGACAAACCTTTTTCCTTCGCTATATGAACGTCAAACCACTGAACACTGTCGTGACTATCACCCGATATCCTACTTAAGAATAGTTAGATAAGAATGAAGTCCGAGGACACATGTATGTCATTTCCAGCAACCAATGTCTTGCAAATAAAACTTGATTACGATTTCAAGAAAGCAGACAATCATGCATATTTTACTTGTGATCTCTAATCCCGTATTCACTGCCTTACATCAGTTTGATTTAACCTTGAAGCTTTAAAAGACTGAACTTAATACTGATTTGCTGAAGCTCTGTCTGCATTAGTAAGTCCAACATGTTGCCAGTGCACACTGATCATTTCAGTCAGTAATCTGGACAGTAAAATTATTTTCCGGAGGAGGGGTTGTTGTAATTAAAAAGGGACCTACCGCAGGTAAAAACACAGTCACATCTGCCTCAAGTGGCTCCTTGTGTCAAAATGCCCATTGAGGGTTAAGACACTTCCCTGTGCATTTCCCACATTTTCAACACACAAAAACTGCTCCTAAATGCATGAATCTTCTTTTCTGTTTATATACTCTTATATTATCTATTTTATTCATTTCCCTGTAAAAATCTTTGTCTTTGCTGCAGCTATAACACAGTTCTCCTGCAGGGATCTTTTAAGTTTCATCTAAAGAGTGATACTGGCCTTTTCTGCAAATAGTTATTACTGGTCCGCTAAATGAAAAACCAGAAAGAGTGTATATCGCCAAGTTCGAGAGTTACTAGCATATTAGCTGGAGAAAGTCCCTCATACCTTCATTCTGCACTGGATCAGATTTCCAGGGTCCAGAGGCAAAAAAGACCAAATCAGCAGACCTCCTCTGGTAATACTAATGCTGCCCTGAGAGGGATTAAGAGGAGCAAAAAAACAGGGCGGTAGAGATATTTGATGGAGGAGCGAGGAAAAGCTGAAAGTGCTTAATTTAACACGAGAAGCATCATACAATATTCATGAGAATATGTTTTTCTTAATGTAGGTGGTAGTTTGACAGCAGGAGAAGTAGGTATTTCTTCCCAATCTGTTATGTCGATACCACCTGTCAGTGTATCCAGTTATGCTGAGTGATTTAAAGCTTTATATCGTCAGCAAAATTACCATCCAAGTGTAGCCAAGTCAATTCAAAAATAGGGGCTATACTGATTTATGAATACAGCACGTCAGAAGGGAAATTTTAAAATCCCCACTGCGAGACAGCGTGATTGTTTCCTATCATCAAAACAACGGTGACACTTCGCGAGGGAAACATTTGGAAGTGTGCATGCCGAATCCATACGTGCACGGGAAACCGTCTCAGTGGCACTGGTGCAGCGCCATCTTGACAATTTACATATTCCAGCAGCACAATGAGACAGTGCAAGAGTAGCAGGACCTCACACACACACACACAGTGCAAAGAAAGGCGAACACCTCCCTACTGAAAACTTAAGAGAAATGCAGAGGACAGCAAGAGTTCATTTAAGATTTATTCCTCATTTTCCCCTTTGGAAGTTACAACCAGTCTATGACACAAAGAGACTCTTGAGGTGGGGCTTCAGTGGCACCTCAGCCCCTCGCTCTTTCCTCTCTGAACACTCTGCTACCTACTGACAAAACCTAGGGGAAATATACAGCGTAAGAAGAGCGCTGATGGGGTTTAGCTGCCGTTTGTTGTCTCATTAGGCTGCTTCTGGTGTCTCTGTCTCCAAACCAGTGTTTAGCTTTGGCACAACAGAAAACGGACGCTCCCTATCATGACTCAGTTGTTCTTTTCTTATCAACGTTGCTATAAGAACATTTTGTACTATCCTATACACCATGACATCAATGCGGGGTGCCGATATCGCTGTTGATGATCGTTATCAATGACTCAGCAATTTGCGTTTGGTTACAATAGAGCAGTCTTTTTTACATTATTCAGGAGGAATAGACGCTGATAAAATCTGATCACTTCCCACCCCCAATTGATTTTTTTCCCCATACACAGCACCTTTAAAATCCTCATCATTAAATAAAATTTAAAAGATTAAAATAAAATAAAAAAAATAAAAAATAAAAAACTCTTGAGATTGTGGTACCTGCCCTGCTTCTTCTACTGTAGAAAAAAAAGCACTAATTCACCATTACATGCATCCACTCCATCAGAAAGCCAAAAATTAATAAAGCAACCGCAACATCCCTTGTTTTAAGATTAGACAGGGACCCTTATTAAACGTCACCTCCCTCTGTACTGTATCAATAAAGCAGCTGATAAAAAAACACATGAATCAGCTGAGACGAATACATTCATTAAAAACAAAAACAAAAACTGGGGAAGCAGCATGACAGCATGACGTACCATGATGTATAAGGGTTATTTCTGCTCGATTAATTATCTAATCTTCTCACATCTTCTATGTATTTGCATAAAGGTCGATGATTGAAACTTATTTAACATATTATTTTGTCAGAATTTTGCTCATAGCTTGTGCAACATTTTAATGGAAACATGAGTACAGACAGAGCCAGTGATCCATTTTGTGGATTATATTCAAGACTCAACAGAACAAAGACGGAGTTGGTCTGAGGATTGTTCCTGTGAAGCCCCTCCCTGCTATTACCAGCTTTCACAAAGAGCATCGATTATGAGGCATGGTGCTTCCTCTCTGCTTACCGTAACAATTTCAAAAGATGGTTAAGGGCTTACAGTATCTGCACTCTACTAATACCACACTCTGCTACCCATAATTACCAATTTTTCAAGTAAGCAGATCTGCACTGCGCTTCATAATCATTTCTGCACTGTAAAGATCTGTGATAATAAAAACTTGTGGACAGCGGTGCGACGGAGAAAGTGCCCGGGAGCCAGGGTATTGATTTAATTTACCTCTGCCGGTGCTGGGACTTGTATACAGGTGTCTGCTGATTCTGTTGCGGAGTTATTCCACGCTTTGCTGGTAATGCAGTGGAAGAGTAATGCAAGGAGACATATCAAGGTCGTCTCCTCCCTCAGCAGCTACCACAGAGGTGCATCTTAACCAACTCATTGTCCCAGCAGCCAGCTGTTCAGGACTGGTTGCATTGGCCAGCTGTGAATGAATGCAAACTAGCTGTATCACTGTGAAATGGGCCGTGGCTAATAAAAAACAAGTGCCCTTTGAAAAACTTTCCCTAGTGAATATAATGTTAAAAAGGTACATTTAAAACATCAATATATCAATGTCAAAGTAATTATAAACACTTGGCACAATTACCATCAACAAATGAGATCAACGTGGAGACACCTGACAGCAGCAGTGGTTTTTCTAATGCTAATGTTTCTTAAAAAACAAAAAACACAATCCTCATAATTACTTTAGGTGATAAAGATATCTTTAGGCAGAGGTTTTATGTTTAATTTTAAATATGGCTAAAACTAACAACTATTTTAATTATCAATTAATTTATCAATTGTCTAGAACTGCTCTATTAATCATTCAAAAAAAATAAAAAATAAAAAGTTCCCATTCAATTAATGCTTATCACAAGTTAACAGTAAGTAGTTTTGTCAGACTAACAGTCAAAAATCCAAAGATCTTCAGTTCGCAGCGATATAAAAACAGAATAGCAGTAAATCCTCACATCTGAGAAGCTTAGACAACAAATGTTACTCATTTGTCCTTGTTAAATGATGATTGATCAGTTATGGAATTGTCAGCGCTAGAGAATATTCCACATAACCACAATGTCCATTGTTCAAATCCGGCCATCGACCTTTGTTGCATGTCATCCCCCCCCAACGGTTTCCTGTCCCCTTCTTCACTAATAACTGTCCAATAAGTCAAAAACTCAAAAATATTAATAACCTAATAGTGACATTAAAAGGGATTTTTCTTCTGCAAAAAAAACTCAAGCAAATAAGCTTAAATTACTTTTTCCCTTAAAAGCAGAACCCTCTTCCTGCTTTGTGTCAAACAAAATTTTCAAATGTCCAATGAAATCCAGAGAGTCCACTATAAAGAATGCAAGTCTTGTCTGTTATCTTATACTCATGTCTCAAATCTCATTTTTGATGAGTTTTGTTGTAATTTGTCTTGTTTGTTTTTCATTGCAGCTTCTATAACTCAGCTGTCCTCTTAGTTACCTACTACACCTATTTTTTCTCTCCTCTTTCCACATCTTTTCATATTTATATGTATGAATTCCACACAGTGCAGAAGTCAAAAACAATAACAGACTGCAGGCACAGAACTACAGTATGTACAGTCGTCTATAAAACCAGTATCTATAATTAATATTCCCTGAAGAAAGCAGGGCTGCGATAAACTTCATAATCAGTTCTGCGTTGTGAAGTTGAGAGTTAATAAACACTACTGGATGATGTCGTTGCAGAGAGATTGCAAGAAAACCAAGGTATTGATTTCACTTCATCTACAGCTGCTGTGAATCACAAACAGGTGTCAGATAAAAAATGTTTCTCTTTTATTGGGGCCCCCTCGTCTCCAGCACGGAGGTGACACATCAGTGTCAATGACTCTCATCTCCAACTGAGTCATAAACAAAAACCTATTTTCATATTCTTTAATTTGGTACCACAGAATCTTAAGGAGTCAGCCTGAAATTATTTTTTTTCCTTCCAGATTTACATTTTTTCAACCAAACAAAACTGGTCTGTCAATATACTTACACAAATCCTGAGTAACAAAAGTACAGTCTTTCATCATTAGAGGCAGTAAAGTTAAGGATCCAGGGATAGAAAGTGCTTATTTTCAGATTTTTAAAAAAATTGCTGCATTTAGAGTAGTAAGACATCAGACCTATTACTATATCTGTGAGTAAGTGTCCGGAGACTATAGCGGCAAAAGTTTCAGTACAGTTTGGGCAGTTTGCATTCTTGTGTTCTCCACCATTTGTGATGTTGGGCAGATAAATGAGATTTATTTGCCAACTGCAGCAACTGATGATTTGGCCACTAAAACGAAGGAGAAACTTCAACATATTGTGTCAGGTATTTCAATTCTGTTTTTTTAGTGACAGAAGGTTGAAAAAAAGTTGTACAAACAAAACCTTAAAGTAACACTTGCTCTTTTGAGTCAAACACTCACTCGCTGAAAAGAGGCTTTCAAAGCTTCTAGCTTGCTCCTGCTCGGGGGAGACAGCAGCACTCAGCTGGCATTCATGGTGGGTACAACAGATTCCAACGGTGCCCCAGATCCACAGCAAAAACTCTATCGAAATGTCCGTAGAAACTTCTCCTCCGACCATCTGTGTGTTCTGTGTTTTTTTTTTGGGGGGGGGGGGGGATTGCCAAAGCACTGCCTCCATTTCAGTCCTCACTTCATAACCTTCTGGAACTCGTGAAAGGGTCCGTCCACTGTCTGCACTTCTGTTGCTCAGAGCTTCTATAGCCTAGCTCACTCATTAGCTACCCTCCTATCAAATTTTAAAAAAAAGTGCTCGTGACATCTAGCAGTCATATATGACAGCATCAGTTTTTCAGTGAATGCCCCAAAACGACATGTTTACATTCAGACGACAAAGCCCTCTAGTTGTCATAGTTACTATAACGAGGGCAAAGGGATAAAGTCACTGTTATATAGCGGTAAAGTCTGCATAGGGAGGAGGTCAGGGTGGATGGATGGGTCAACAAAAACACTGGACTGTGTCCGTTTCTCATTTCAAACCAAGAGTTAACATGGCCATTAACAACGACTATGTCTTTATTACTGTAACAATGACGATGAAAGTCGTCTAGCCTTAACTAAGTCAGTGGCATATCTCCTGCCGCCATAGGGGCGCCAATTCAGGAAATGCTCCTACAGGTCATATCGGAGGGTAGGGACAAATGACCTGTAGGTCATGTAGGTTGGAGGACATGTTGCTGGCCTCAGACATTTAAAAAAAAAAAAAAAAAAAGGTTTCTAATTATTTCATTGGTTTCAAATAATCCTGAAGATGAATTCATTTTAAATGACCTGACCAGATTTTGTACTTGATACTATAGCACATTTCTTTTTTTCACAGAACTCAACTTTGGTGTCTCAACCCACAGACTGTAACGAAGGAAAGCAAGCTCAGTAATTAATGTGATCAGATTTCATTATATAATGATTTGTTATCAGCTTTGGCAGTGACGTGGGAGTAACAGCAAAACATATTTGTCTTGTATTGACAGTCTGCACACACGCACACTGTGCAAACACACAGACACAGACAAAAAAAAACAAAAGAAGACTGAGGGGAAGAGAGATAAAGTGTGCTGTTGACTGTCAGCACACTTTCATGTATACTTGGAAACACAACTGCACTCTCACCCACGCAGTCCCATACAAAATCACTAGGAGATAAAAATAGCCTTTGCAACAGTATTAGAGCACACGGCCAATTAACTGGTATTGTCTTTAGAGTCTTTGAGCACTCCAGAGGCTACACAATCCCCCAGTGAGAGTACACAGCCGTTAGCTAAAAACAGACATCAGCTTTTGTTTTAGATGCAGAAAGGAGATAAGTGGAAAATCCCCCCTCGGATACTCAAGACTGTTATGTTGAGCATAATCAATCTGGAATATTCAGTACAGTCCAGAAGACTTTTACTGCAGTCATTCTTCCTTTTGGACCACTCACTTTCCACCAACTTGCCTTATCTTCTGCTGCCGGCACCTTAATTTTCCCAAAATGCCATTCGACAACCCCCTGAGGAAAGGCATGAACCTTTCATTCAGCTGAGGATTTCATGAAAACGTATCTTAACAGAAAAGAGAGCCCCAGCCCTCAATACCACGGTTTTGTGCCAATGTGCACCACAGAGTACTT